>NW_024879184.1:0-277410 GCF_018340385.1 Cyprinus carpio
AGAAGAGACAAAACACATTTTCTTCTTCAAAATAACCTGCACTAAGAAATCATGCATAAAAAAGATTAGAAAAGTGTAGCAGGAAAGTACAAAAGGGCAATTTTGATTACATGCTGATTTAAAACATGGAAATGGTTGTAAAACCATTTTAGTTCAAAGGTGAAGTGAGTTTTTTTATGTTAAAATAATTTCTCCTATCTTTAATTTCTACTCTGTTCTGCTCTGTCACTATTCATCAGTATGTTTATCTTTTCATCTCCTTCTTGTTGTGGGAAGACAAGAACTTGTTTTGTTGCCGGGTCAAAGGTTGAGGTGAGGCCAGATACAGCTCCACTGAACCAAGAAACGATTTCACAACACACCACTACACACACACACACACATTAATCCATTCGTCCATCAGCAAACAGCACTGGACTATGACTTTCCAGCTCTTTTCTTCCTTCCTTTAGCACAACAAAACAGAACTCAAGAGGGAACGAAACAGAAAGAGCGACAGAAACAGAAAGAGTGGATGGACATTGGGGAAAGCCTGAAGCATACTTAACCTCTATTACGAGCTGGTGTATGCGCTCCAGCGCTGTAGCATACAGTGGTAAAGCCACGGGCGATGCAGAGAAGCGGGCACATGGGGACACGTCCACTCACACACACATCTCAATTTAATGGAGAGCCCGGTGGCGATGGCACGGGCAACATACTTTCACTCATTTGGCCTTATCATCTTATCTTATCTAGAGGAGATCCCACGAGGCTTCCAGTCAGAAAGCATCAAGAAAGAGAGAAATAAATAATAACAGTGGCAAGACGGAGAGAAAAACCTCATCTTTATCTCTCTGCACATATTTCTCCTCACCCTCACTGAGATCAAAGGCTCCCCAGATGCAAGCCGACTGTTTTCTTACATATTTTCTTTCTTGTAACTAGCTAACTCAATAACAGAAAAAAAAATGTTTCATTAATATTCATTTCATTCAATCTGCGGCTCCATTCCATGACTATAAGAAAATCCACCATATGGTAGAGTGTGAAAAGACTGCTTCTTCCCTGTTGTGTTTAGGGAATTCTCACGGATGATTTTAGGAGCCAGGATCCAAACCAATCAGAAAACATGCGATGTGAAAGTAGATACAGAGCATGAGTGCACAATGGAGACCAAGCGTGAAGATGGCCTTGCTCTTTATGTGAGAGAATTGAAATTTTATCTCGAGAAAATTTTAAGCTCTTAAAAAAAACTAATTCTGGGAGTTCTCATACAAAAGCGAGGCATCAGCGTAAACTGACCTCTAGCGGTTCAAGGCTGTAGGGTTTAAAGCGAAATAAAAGACGAGCTTCAAATTTACAAGTGAACGCAGCGGGTGTAACGTGAAGTGAAAATCTTCAAATGTGTTTGTGAGAAGCACTGCTGCTACTAGATTTGCATTGATTTTCTGCACTGCAAAGAAAAAGGAGAAATTGTGACAGTTATTAAAAAAAGCTTTAAAAATCATGATGCATTAATAGCTAATATTCATACAGATTTTCACTACTTCGTTTTGCCAACTGGATTTTCACTAATCAAACTGTAAATTCACTAATCATCAGTGAAAGTCACAAAATCAATGATGATAGGAGCAACAAAAGTAGAAATAATTTGTAAAGATTTGAATTTGCCACACACTACAGGAAGTTGAATTGGAATTTACAATGCACTACACTCTATGGCATTAAAAATATATAAACTTATAAATAGGAATATTAGATATACTAACTAATCACAGATGTCTGTCTTTCTCTATATCCATCCATTTGTCTGTCTGTCTGTCTATCCATCTATATATCCATCTGTCCACCCATCCATACATATATCTGCCCGTTAGTCTGTCCATCCATCTGATATTGACAAAAAATATCAAAAATCTCTATTTTTTGGGGGGGATTTTTTTCTGATAATAAAAATTTTATATTGAAAATATATTTTAGTGCTGGTATCTTTGCTGGTTTTAGGCCAAGCGGCAACCTCCCGTTCTCTCTAGTGAAGCCAACAAAGAAGTGACTAAAACTGCAATTCATCGACTGGCTGCTGATTCCAAAAGGGAGTCAATCCCATAGACTCTCCATGTAAAAATGCCCAACTTTACAGCAAAAAAAAACATGTTTACAGCCTGGTACAAAAAATTATTTTGGTCTATATAGGTAATTTTGCCCTTCACAACAGCTGCGAGGGGGGTAAATTTTTTTTATAACTCATTAGTTTAATTATATTAAGCATTAAATTTCTGCATAATTAAGGGTGTGGCCACTTGAGTGACAGGTGGATTGTCGCTGCTGACACTGCCGTCGAGGTAGGTGGGCGTGGCTTCAGCAACCAGCTCCTGCCTTTTTGCTCATTTTATATGATCCAGGAGTGTCGCGCTGTGATGCGCTGCCAAGATGGCGACGGCCCGCTTCACACACTTTGAGCTTCAAATATGCTCTTCAGAAAACTACGGGTCATGTCACAGACACTAAATCCATGTTTTTATACAGTCTACGGTTCAGGCCTGTCATGGATAAATAAATGACACTAAAACCACTAGTATATGGCAGCAAGTCTCTGTTATAATGAATGATTAATTGAATCATTCATTCAAACAATTCGTTCAAAATGGTTGATTCATTTAGAAACAAAGCAAGTGACTGGCTGCGTCCGAAAGCTTAGGCTGCTGACTAGCTGCCTTATCAAGCAATGACTTTTAAAACACAGTTTGCTCAAGAAGTCACTAAACCGAAACTGATTTTGCACAGGCTTCTGAGGCAGCGTAACATTTTAATGATCAACAACAAAGTAGAACGAGATTTGGTGACAACTAAGCTAGTAATTCAAAAACAGATTCATTCATAAATGAAACACTGCTGTGTTGGGATGCACAAATGTTTGCCTCTGGCTTTGTTTACTTGTGGGATAATACTTGACTATATCATATCTTATAAATACAAAACTTTTAAACCCATACAGCGATATTTTTGGCATTCATGATGACATAGGGCAATTCGAACTGCTTTCGGACTCTCATGGTTTTTTGTGTTTTTTTTTACAAAGTGAGTCAATAATGTCAGCTCGCACATTCTTAAAACAATTACAATATAATCGTAAATGATAAATATTGCACACCCCTAATGTATATTCATCCATACATCCATCAGTCTATCCATCTGTCCATCTATCCATCCAATAAATCTTTAAGGCATTTTAAGTGTTTAATAGTAGAGCTATATGGATTTCACTAAATAAAATTCTATTTAATTCTACTAGTCTCCAAATTTGAAATGCAATTCTCCATCTGTTTGCTACCAAAATTTATATTGAGTTCAAATTCAGGAGTGGAAATGGAATTCAATATGCTTTCTCAATTCAGTTAAATTGGCAAATAATCCTGGCTGCAAGTATCCAACCCAAGTTATAATTACCCTGATAGCCAATATAAAGTCGGTATACATAACATGCACAAAAATATGTGAAAACCTAAACATCACACCCATAGGTTCTTGCTGAATGCTTAATTTCAAAACCAGCTTCTGGTTCATAAAATGGCTGTTGGTAGCTTTTAGAACTGATATAAGTAACTAACACCTAATTTGTTGAATTCAGAAGTCATAAATTGGCCACATATTGATAAATAATTGATCACAAATGTTGCTTTAAGCTGACCACCCCTCCTTTGCCTCGCTGAGGCCAGAACAGACTGCGCCCAGAGCTGTCACCAGAAAACAAGAGGCTAACCAGCCGCTACATAAAAAGGTTCACACTACAAGTCCTTCCCACTCACTCACATTCACACAAACACATTCACTCAGAATGGACAGCATCACAAATGGACATCCCACTCAGCACTCCATTGAGCACTAGCGGCCCTATTAGTGTCATTAGCCGCTAATACAACATACATTATGTTGAGATGATGGACACAGGACACCAACCTTACTGCTCCTGAGAGTAAATATTCAAGGCCCATTAACCACTGATCAGACTGCATTAAGAGAAGCAGGTTTGCGATCGTAACGCAAGACGATTTACAAGCCAACATCTTGTTTTAGCCAAGCACTTGGCCCCCACAGGACTGTTGCTAAATACATTTGAAGGAAAAGGAGTAAGAGGGGCATAATCTCTTAATTGTCTTCTTTAATGTTCAGGAGTCTAAAAGCTACCTGGAGAGTCTTTTCTACTAAATGGCATTAGAAATGTAAAAGTGTTCCTTTCTCAGTGTTTGTAGAGCCATTGTCTTTATTGTTTGCTGCTGCTGCGCAGAGCACAAGCAAGTCATAAACAGCACATCGATATTAATAGCAGCTAATTATATATTTGATGTGCAGTCAGGCACACGAGTACAGCTACAGCCTCTGAAAACACTAATCAACATCTTTAGTTTAGGACATGATGAAATGGTCACCAGCACATTGACATCTCACACACATCCCTGTCTGAAATGTGTTTTCATCTGGAAGATTTACTATTTGCAAATCTAGTGTTTTCTCATCATGTTGCTTAAATGTTTTCTGTGGGGTGTTAGAGCAACCTTTTGAAGTTTTGGAGATTCTAATTCGTAATGTTTGTAATGTTTAAATGCCTGGCAGATCTTTATAGACAAATTTGACGCAAAAGAACGCAATGCTTTCCAGATGATGCACTTTTTTCAGACATCTTGGCAGTGTAAGTTTCCTTAATTCTAAGTATGATAGTTATAGAAGCGTGTTTTATAAAAATACATACATTCATTCATACATACATACATAAAAGGCAATTCCACTAAGAATTGCATAGAACTGCACATATTTCCTCACAATTGTGACTTTATATATATTACCGCTGCATTTATTTGATTGAAAGTACAGTAAAAACAGTAATATTGTGAAATATTTTTAACATTTAAAATAGCTGTTTTCTATTTGAACACTTTTTAAAATGTAATGTTATTCCTGTGATGCAGAGCTGAATTTTCAGCATCATTACTCCAGTCTTCAGCGTCACATGATTTTTAACTTTTTATCTCACAACTGCCACCTTATTTTTTCATTGTGACTTTCTATCACAAGAACGACTATTCCTTACTCTCTCATAATTTGACTACTTTAGACTTTCTCAGTTAACTTTTTTTAAAGTTACTCTGAGGAAGCTGAGCTTCCATAAATATTATTGTATTAACACTGTAAGATTAGTAAAAGCATGAAAGAACGATTAAAGGGGTCATATGATGCTGCTAAAAAGAACATTATTTTGTGTATTTGGTGTAATGCAATGTGTTTATGCAGTTTAAGGTTTAAAAAACACTTTATTTTCCACATACTGTACATTATTGTTGCTCCTCTATGCCCCTGCCTTTTTGAAATGCATCAATTTTTACAAAGCTCGTCGGTCTGAAAAGTGAGGTGTGCTCTGACTGGCCAGCTATCCAGTGCATTGTGATTGGCTAAATGCCTCAAGCATGTAACGGAAATGTTATTCCCCTTCCCATACAAACAAGGCATTTGTTGCATCCAGTGGGGACATAATTACTGATTATAATGACTTTAACTGTCTTTTTACACGTTGTGTTGCATATCGCACCACGCAAAAATAAAACCTTGTCTGCATTTGTGATCAGAGAAACGACAAACAACAAGCTCTGCTCTACACTGCTCAAGACTCACGTTTGAATCATCAGTGACAAATCCTTTAAATATGAAAATGTACTTACAGGTTGTGAGTCAGAACAGCCGGCATTGTAGGTTCAGGAAACAGTCCTCTGTTAAATGCGTTGCACACACACAAATATTTGGTTTGAACTGTTTTGGAAAATTGTTGTAAATACAACTTAACCACTGATTTCTAGTTGTGTCCTCTTTTGGAAGGCCAAACAAAGGAGTTTCGCTTTCACAATGAAACACACAGCGTCTCCATGACATGACAGTGGAAGCAACAATACTACAGCGAGAATCAAAGTAACTCCTTCTTTCTTTGTGTGAACATTTGGGCGGTGTTATGCAAATCTTCCCACACAGTGATGTAGACATGTGGGGGCGTGTTTAAACAAGGTGTTTTAGGGGGGCATGGACGAGTCTTAACTTTGGGTTTGAGACTTTAGTCTTAGCAACTTTAGGGATCTTATCTATGCACAAACAGCTTGTAACACTCCAAAGAGTAAGGAAATCTTGAAATCGCATCATATGGCCCCTTTAAATATATGAACACATACATACGATAAACACCCATGAATGCATACAACCAATCATACACACAAACACACACATCCATAGCTCCTCATACACACTCCAGTCACAGCAGGACGCTGCTTTTATTAGCATATTAAATAAGCTGACGCCTCATTAATGTAAATTTGGTCACGGTCACCTTGAGTTTATGATAAGGTGAGGCACTGGATGCCAGCTAGAACTACAACTCAATGCATGTTTGTGTAAGTGTGTGTGTGTGTTTGTGTGTGCAACTTTCCTCCAGGCAACCCTTCCTTTGTATGCCAACTCCACTTCCTCAGCCTGCATTTCAAAAAACATGAGCTGTAAAGTGACTCTTCTAATGGAAGAGGTTTTAAAAAAGCAAAGCTTTGAAGGGTGAAAACACACACGCACTCTTTTGTACACTGACACCTTGACGGGTTAGCACAAGCTTGACATACCTAAGTCTGATTCGGAGGCGTGTCAGATCTGGTAACCATTCATACCGAGAGCCCACGGCAGCATAATAAATGAACACATTCACATAACACACTGGCATGCATGCACGTATCTTTTCTTTATTGCACACAAAAACTCGCAGCTTTTCTTCTCGGTCACACACTGACAAAGATTCTCACTTGCCGGTTGCTACACTAACAAACACGATCCAAACGCACTTATATTCACCCAAGGCTGGCCACTGCTGAGGTACCACCTATATTTCAGGCACGCAATCTTCGCCACTAGACTCTTGAAGTGAAAATCGATGCAGATCTGCCTCAAAGTGCTCTCTGGAAAACCTTGCCCCATTAAAAACAAGCTGACAGCCTGTCAAGCATTTTCCCTCCCGGTGCACTTAAACACTACAAGTACAAAAAAAAAAAATTTCAAGCCATAGTTTTCTCTTCAGCTCTTTTGTAAAAGCGTTTGTGCTTTTACTTGGAGAATTTAACCAGAAATGTGCGGTGTAATTTCGTAGCATCGGAAGTACATTGTGTGCTTGAGTGAATTGGTTTTGATGACTTCACATGCATGAAATGAGGTTTAAAAATACCACACCAAAAATTATGTGCTGTGGTAATTGGAGACTGTGCCATTTACATGCACACAAGGACCAGACGGCCACTGGTCAGCTGATGGTGTCGTTCAGTACAGAACAAACACAATTGTCCATATATACACAGCAAATGAAGAGCTGAGTGAACTGCGGAAGTCTGTGCACAGCCTGATGATCATGTTATCAAGGAGATATCAGCCCATATAAGATAGGGTAAGATGCCCCACTTCCCCCCTTAAGAACAATGTGCATTTACTTTTAAATTTAAACATATTTAGATGTACATTAAGCATGAGCAGGATTATGATAATAAAGGGAATTTTGTGCATTTTAGCCAAAGGGTCTCATTTGATCATTTTACTTCAAATAAAAACTATAATTGGTACTCAACAAATCTAAAATAATTGATGTGTTCACAAATCCTTCATTAACAAAAATCTTTGATACTCAACATAATACAATGTCAGATAACATCTGACAAAATTAGACCAATTATCCTCAAAACTGCTTCAACTGACTAAATCTCACAAACGTTTATATGAAAAATAGTGAAGTTGAGATGAGATTTTGTGCCATCTTAGGGTTAAGAAAAAAAACTTCTTCTTGTAACAATGCAAAATCTTACAGACCCCAAATATTCAAGTCAAGTCAAGTCAAGTCACTTTATTGTCACATCACCACAGCCACATGTGCCTTGGTGAGTGAAATTCTTGGGAGCGTGCACCAGAAATTGCAGAAACAGTTAACATATAACCATACAGACTTCAACAGGTGAAAATATGCCAATATGCACATACATATAGGGTCAGTACACACAGTGTACTATTGGACATACTTACAGTTAGCACTAACACATTTTACGCAATATGTACATACATTCAGTTAGCACTACACATTATACACTATACACAGAATGTACACATTCTACATTATGTAGACATATATACGCATGAAAATATGCCTAAGGTGCAACAGGAGTGTACGTGGGCTGGATACAGAAATGTGTTATGGATGTGCATTGGATGGAATCCAGTGGTAGCAGGTAGATTATTGTGTTAAATAGTCGGTGTTGAACTGTCAAAGTTAAAGTGCAGTGTGTGGCATACCATATTGTGGAGTATGCTGTAGGGTGTATTAGTTCAGACTGTTCATAAGTCGGATAGCATTTGAGGGAAAAAGCTATCCCTCAGTCGGCTAGTGCGGGATCGGATGCTGCGGAGACGTCTTCCTGAGGGCAGCAGAGAGAGCAGTCTGTGGGAAGGATGGCTGGAGTCACTGATGATCCTCCGGGATTTCCTTATACACCGCCTGGTGTAGATGTCCTTGAGGGAGGGAAGCTCACCTCCAACAATGTGGCTGGCAGTTCGCACGACCCTTTTCAGAGCTTTGCGGTTGCCAGCGGTGCTGTTTCCAAACCAGGCAGTAATGCAGCCCGTCAGGATGCTCTATAGTGCAGGTGTAGAATGATCTGAGGATGCTGGGGCTCATTCCAAACTTCCTCAGCCGTCTCAGGAAGAAGAGGTGTTGATGTGCCTTCTTCAGCACTGCATCAGTGTGTGTAGACCAGGTGAGATCCTCAATGATGTTAACACCGAGGAACTTGAAGCTGCTTACCGCTCCACAGGGTCTTGTTCGATGGTGATGGGTGTGTGTTTCTCTGCTCTGTCTCCTGAAATCCACCACCAGCTCCTTGGTCTTGTCGATGTTTGAGTGGAGAGGTGGTTGTCCTGACACCATTTAGTCAGGGTGCTCACCTCCTCTCTGTAGGCCGTCTCATCGTTGTCGGTGATCAGGCTATCACCGTTGTGTCATCAGCGAATTTGATGATGACGTTGGACGCTGTGTGGTGCTGTACAGTCATGTGTGTACAGGGAGTACAGGAGCGGGCTAAGGACACAGCCCTGAGGAGCACAGTGTTGAGGGTCAGCGGGGATGAAGTGTTGTTGCCCATTCTGACCCCCTGGCTTCTGCCTGTTAGAAGTCCAGGAATCCAGCTGCACAGAGATCTGTTTAGTCCCAGAGTCCGGAGCTTCGCAACAAGTGTGGCAGGCACTATGGTGTTAAATGCTGAGCTGTAGTCCAAAAACAGCATTCTCACATAGGTGTTCTTATTTTCCAGGTGGGAGAGAGCAGTGTGTAGAGTGAAAGCAATAGCATCGTCTGCAGAATGGTTGTTACGATATGCAAATCGTAGCGGATCCAGTGAGGCAGGCAGCACAGAGCAGATGTAGTCTCTGACGAGTCTCTCAAAACACTTACTGAAGATGGGTGCCCGATGAGATGCACAGGGCCTCCCAGTCATTCAAGCATGTGATTTTATTTTTCTTTGGTATGGGCACAATGGTGGATTTTTTGAAAGCACGAGGGAACCACAGACAGAGAGAGGGAGAGGTTGAAAATGTCTGTAAAAACACCGGCTAGCTGGAATGCGCATGCCGGGAGCACCGGCCTGGGATGCCATCAGGGCACCGCTGCCTTGCGGATATTCACCCGTCGGAAGGATCGGGTTACATCCGCGACAGAGACGGAGAGTGCACTCACCTCTTCTGCAGCAGCTGCGGGAGCGCTCTCTGTGTGGGCGGTGTTGTGAGCCTCGAAACGAGCATATTCAATAAATAAATACATAAATATTATACATTAATACATATAAATATATGTTTTTATATATTTTTTTATAAAATATACATTTATATAAATTCTAAATTTATAAAAATATATGTTTTCAATTTTTCCCAAACACACATTTCAAACATTTTTTAAAATGCCCTATAAATACTGGTGCATATATCATTTTATTATTTTTTTTTTAATGTTATTTATTTATTTATGATTGGCAGTTTTCTTCTTTTAAAAATCATACCTTTTAAAGTTTAAACCCCTTGTTTTACCCAGTGATTCTGTGTCTAGTGAATAGGAGGCTTCCCTTTCAAGATGCATTAGCGTTTACACTAGAAATGCGAACATGGTCACATGCATTCTGGAAACCACCCCCCATTTGACCCGTGGTTTGAGTGACTATGGATCACAAAACGCTTCAATTTTTTAAAATTGCACTTTAAATTACTGACCCCCGGTACAGATCCTGTATTTAGCAACCCCTTGTTTTTACGTTCTCGTGTCTAGTCAAACTGGCGTGTGAATGCAGAATGACATGTCACCCGTGATGGCCACAACGCTGTTAATACCAGGTTGAAAAGAGGGCCAATGATTTGATTTGGATCACATGCACTTACTATGAGCCACAGCTGTGATGAAAAGTTAGTTTGAAACCTAAACAGTGCACTATTGTTGTTACCCATAATTAAACACACCAAGGTCACAAGATTAATAATTAAATCAGATCAAATCGATCAACGAGAATAATGTCCAGCAGATGGCTGTTGAATGCAGGCAATGCAGACAAATTTATTTCATCAATGAAAATTCCTCGTTTCATAGACTTTCTCTGAAGTTCCACCTCCGAGCCTGCAGTTAAAAAGGAATAGAGTCTGTACGTATGTGGTGGGTGTGCTTCTGTTCCATGGCATCTAAAACATGCATACACACACACACACACACACAGCTGTCTAGATGCTGAAGGAATGCCTCGAGGGAGCGACGTTTCACCATGCTAATGCTAAACACTACCACTGAAGTAGCTAGCGCCAAAGAGAATACACTGTCTGACAGCCGTAAAGCCCCATCAAATGCATTTCACACACATGGACAGAACATGTCACATGCATAATGCAGTCAAATCACACACACACACAGAGCGATAAGTATGCATGCAGGAGGTTGGTTGGCTGGTGGGTACAGGGTAATTTTTGGATCATAATTGGATGCGAAAATTAGGGAATGTTTACACTCTTGACTCACACTCACTGATTCCAAGACATTAAAAGTTCCTTTTCATCATAAACCCCTCCAGCAAAATGAATAAATGATTAAACTTTAAATGATTAAAAAAACCGTGTTGAAACAAACAATTATAAAAAGATTGCAACATGGTAAAAAAAATTGAAAGTCAACTCAAAATGTGTACCTGACTCACTTCACTGAAAATTTTCAGTTGGCTCAATTTAAATCATGTGAACCTGTGTTAACATTGTGGCACAGATTTTACATTGTTACAAGAATAATTCTATATTTTAAATAAATGCTGTTCTTCTGAACTTTGAACTTCCTGGTCATGAAAAACAACTGTCATAATACAACATGTTTTTGGAGCAACAAAATTTCAGCTTCTTTCAAATTTCCAGTTCAACTTTGCCATCACAGAAATAAATTATGTGATAAAAAAATATATCACAATAGAAAACAGTTCTTTAAAATTATAATAATGTTTAATAAATTCTGTATTATTATTTTTATAATTATTATTTAATTATATTTTTTATTAGCAATTGTAGTATTCTATTTTTTTATTTTTATTTACAATTATTGTATACACACACACATACACACAGACTGAATGATTTAAATTCAACATCAAATTAAAACATGATTATGATACATATAAATTTCTTTATAAAATATGTTTAAATTTAGTGTGCTTTATTGGCACAACAAATAGTTTAATCTGTATGCCAGAGCATTTGCATACAAATATATTAATAAAAATGCAGCAAAAAAAACTCATATGCGCTGAAACATACTGTTTATCAGGAATAACTGAAACTGGGGGTAATAATTTGGACACTGAGTGCGTTTTTAGACTAAGAGCTTAAGGTTTCATTTGCATCTAGATGAGTTATCTGTATTTGTTCCATCAGAGATCTTCCACAAAGTGTGGGAAAACTGTGCCAACCAAAACCTGGTCTCTCTATATACATGTACGGTATAGCATGAGCACACACACACACACACACACACACACACACACACACACACACACACACACACACACACACACACACACTGTAGTCATACTCCATCTGGAGCTCTCAGCTGCTGAGAGAGAGAGACTCTCCCTTTTCCCTCCTTCACTTGTTTCTTTCTACCATCTGCCATGTTTCTTCCTCCTTTTGCCACCCAACCGATAACACACATTTCTCTATAATAGTAGGGACTTTCCATTGACACTTGTTTTCATAGGGAGCTAATAATTAATGTAAATGTACACAGAGCTACATTAATACACTGAATAGTCACAGTACATTTTTTTTTGCAAAGGTGACCACAAAAATATGTCATTTATTCAGAATGGATCCAATAAATTGATCAAAGGTGACCACAAAAATATGTATGATGTTACAATGTATTTATTTATTTTTTCCTTCTATTCAAATAATCCTGGGGGGGGGGGGGGGGGCGGGCAAAAAACCATTAAGCAGCACAACTGTTTTCAACACTGATAAGAATCATGAATCAATGTTTCTTGAACAGCAAATCATAAGAATAATTTCTGAAGGCTCATGTGACACTGGAGTAATGATGCTGAAAATTCAGCTTCGCATCACAGCAATAAATTACATTTTACAATATATTCAATTAGAAATTAGTTATTTGAAATTGTAATAATATTTCACAATATTACTGTTTTTACAGTATTTTGATCAGATATATGCAGCCTTGGCGAGCATAAGAGGAAACACATGAAAATCTTACACTATCAGAAAGCTGTCACTTGGGGCGGTACCCTTTCAATAGTAAAAGGTACATAATTTACCCCTAAATTAAAAACATAAAAATCACAAAAAGTACATATTAGTACCTTTGCTTTTGCACTGCCCCAGTGACAGCTTTGTACTGTACCTTTTTTTCTGAGAGCGTACCAACCCCAGGCTTTTGAAAAGTATAGAACATACTACAAAGAATATAAGTAAAAACACATTTTACTTTTGGCAGCAAAACTATAGCTAAGCACATTCACACGCACACAAACAGCCAGGGGGGTAAAAACACAAATACTCCAGCATTTGCACTCAGCACTCGAGTTGAATTACTCTCAAAGACCTTTCCTCCGCTTGTGATGTGCTCAAAGTTGTGTTTTTTCCACATGTATTTATGCAACCCTTCGAGATGCCCACCAGCACAGTGAGTATAAAGCCTCGTCCACACATGCACAGACCAGACGGTAAATATGCTTTTTACTCTCTGAAATGAAAATGCAGACTGGGTCCTTTATCCAATACACACAGCACACAAAGTCAACATCAAGGCTGTGTACCGACACACTCACAAACACCCACTCCTTCATGCATAGCAAGCACAAATCTGCAAGGCATCATGCCTTAAGACTAAAGCATGAGATTAAAGTATTCATATTGCTCAGGAAACACAGCATCTAATCTACAAACACACACACCTTCCTATCCTCACAGCCGGTACAGTCGCGTAATTATAGCTGGGAGACTAAAAGCATGTTAACGATGCTACGTAACCACACACAATCATATCCAACACATGTAATCCTGAGCCGAACATCGCACCGCCTTGAGACTCAATATCCAGTTCACCGTCATAACAAATATTAATAGTGGAGCTGATGAAATATTCATCTCTCTTATTAAATATGAAGAGAACATTCAAACCGTGAAGTACACAAAAGACAAAGTGCGGTTAGATCATGCAAGTGCATTTGATTAAAACAAATAAGCCTTATTTGCCTTATTTTATTTTTATATATTAATATTACATCAACATGCTTGGAAAATATATTCATATCAAACTAGATATGATGATCAGATTTTAGGGTTATGTTTAAGATTTAAAGGAATGGTTCACCTAAAATTGAAAATTTGATGAGAATTCACTCCCCCTCAGGCTATACAAGATGTAGGTGAGTTTGTTTCTTCATCGGAACACATTTAGAGAAATGTATTGCAAAATTACATCAGCATTACATCACTTGCTCACCAATGGATCCTCTGCAGTGTATGGGTGCCGTTCAGAATCCCCAGTCTGTCAATTAACATCTTGTGAAGCGAAACAAATCCATCATCAAGATGTTTTTAACTTCAAAATGTTGCTTCTGGACAAAATACGAGTCCTCTATCATCTCGTCTGAACCAGGAGAGAGAAATACAGTATGCGCAGATCAAGCACTTTTATAGGCCAAAACAGTTCAAAACAATATGTTTGTGGGATTTGAAGTGAGAGTGTAATTATGGATTATAGACTGACGTGACGGTATAAAGTTAAAAAGCCTTAATGGATTTGTTTCTAACAAACATGCAGTTTTTCACTTAACAAGACATTAACAATTTGCATTAAGTGTTTTGGATTACTTTTGAATTATTGTGATGTTTTTATCAGCTGTCTGGACTCTCATTCTGACGGCACCCATTCACTGCTGAGGATCCATTGGTGAGCAAGTGATGGAATGCTACATTTCTCCAAATCTGTTTTAATGAAGAAACAAACTCATGAGGTGTCATTCTCCCACCCCGTAAGATTAATCATAATTTGAATCATCATGATAATATTATGATTTAATTATTTATCATTCTGGTTATTGAAAAGCCTATGCGAGACAAAACAGTACCGATAAGAACAAGACCATCAGTCATACAGGTTTGGAACAACATGAGGGTGAGCAAGTGATGACAGAATTTTAATTGTTGGGTGAGCAACTTAGATTCTGGTGTGTGAATGTGTTTGTGTGTGTTGTTTCATGCTGTGATGCTGAAGTCATGGAGAGAGAGGACAGTGGGTCTTACAGATGGCAAGAAAAAAAATCACTACTGAAGGCCTTTAGTGCGTGCACAAATCAACTAGCATGATTTAAAAGATGCATATGCAGACGTACATGCATGTGCTATTTTTTCTTATACAAACACTCTAAATGTGAATATCAAGCCAATGATTAGGGCATATGAGCACTTAATGAGTTACAGGATACCATGTATCTGTAGGTGGATTTAAAGATTCTCACATACACTTAGTCACATTTTTTTTTATTTTCTTAGCATGTGAAGTATGACTAAGTGTTGACTAAGCCGCGTTTCGCAATAATGAGCTTGTGGCTGAGTGGAGAAACGGTTGCCTGTAAAGTCCTAGGGCATTTCTATAAAATAGATGATGAAATAGAAATGGGAAAAAGAAAGCACCAGAAAGTAAGTACAAAGCAAAGGAAATAAAAGTTCCAAATAACCAACTAAATCAAAACAAAGTGATTCTATTTACAAGAAACATCATGCGAATGATTGCCCGAGCTGAGGTGCAATCACTTGCCGAGGCCTTTCTCCATTATCTACAGCTCATCTGCGCTGGGGAAATTCCAGTTCTAATCTGCACAAAGCGGGAAAAATCATTTCAAGATTCACGTTCACTCAGTCAGCACTCAGGAAATGAATCTTCTTCAAATATGAACCGATATTTAAATCACCCTCTTTAGCAGTAAAACACACCGAGACGTTGTCTGCTCACATAACAACATGCACTATTTTAAAGGTATAGTTAACCTAAAAAATAACAATTCTGTCATCATTTACTCACCCTCATGTTTTTTCCCGACCTGTATGACTGACTTCTGAGAAACACAAAAGGAGATATTAGCATAAATGTTCACGCTGTTCTTTTCCATATAATAATAAAAAGCATATAGTGACCGCTGACTGTGAAATAAAGCACTACAAATGCAGTCCATTTTATGCACTCTCTTCCAAGACTACTGAAGCCATTCAATAGGTTTCTATTAGTTATTGGCAGAAATTTAATTAGCGTCCTAAACGTGGTGTGCAAAGTTATGTGGAATGGAGAATGAAATTTGAGAGCAGCAAAAGAGAGAATAACAACTAGACAAACTTTGGTCTGCTTCTCACACAAAGCTATTGAATGACTTCAGAAGACTTTGAATTTAGTCAAATTGACTACTTATATGGAATGTAGAATTGTGCTTTTTTTGACAGTCAGTGTTGTTTACTAAAACTATTTGATAGTGTTGGGCGTTTAAAATGATTTTGAAATCGAATAAAATATAAATATTAAAACATAAATTAAAGTTTTTTTCAAAGAGTACTAGAGTATGTTTTACAAGAACATAATATTTAATTCTTTCTACTTCAGCATTTAGTTTAATTCAATGTGTTATTTGTCATTTGCCACTGCAATTATAAAGATATCAGCTACTGTATAATATAGTATATTCATAATATTAAAATAACAGCCCCTGGTTATAGTATGCTTTCGTTCTGTTGAAAAAAAGCAACATTAAAGCCATTCTGCTGCGAAACCTTTCCTTTTGCACTCCACAGACAGAAGAAAGAATTTTGGGTGTACTGTTCCTTTAAGAAGAAAATGAAAAATCATAATAGAGAAGACAGGCTAGTAAATAAGCCAGTATTCTAATGATATGTTTGGCCTAAACTTTGAAATACTGTTGCTCCAAATGAGTGCTTTTCACAATCACCCAGTGTGTCCTGAATTATGAGGAAAAACCTTTCCAGTAAAACCTCGTCCCCGTTCCCCAACACAATAAATAAGCCTGACTCACTCAAACGCGCAGCAAAACAAATATTCCTGACTGAACCCACTCGACCACGACCAGTCATCAGAAACCAATTCAAAGAAACACCAACAGACATTCGCCATCAAATCAAAGGTTAAGTTTCAAGTCAGATTGTGCCATTTCCCCATTTACATTCCTCTGCACTGATTGATGGGAAATTCAGCTCTTTTTCCCTGATTAGAGCTTCTGACCAAACTCTTCAATCAAATGCAAAACATCTTTTGATGGACTTTATTCACTTCACAGAGCACCACTCCATCAGTTATAATTACATGCACATAATTGCATGCTCTCCAGACTTGCCTATATATTAGTGCTCAGTCTGCCTTACACTTATCCGTCATACAGTGTGAGGATTATGGGTGCAATGTGCAGACCCGTTTCGACCTGTCACATGCTTGTATAGTGCAATCAGATTTGCAGGCATTATGCTGAGATAAAGCAGCAGATGACAAAATAAACGCTCTCCACCCGTTACATTCATGTAATTGGCTGTTATCTTTTGGTGAAGCTGGGGGGAAAATGTTTAGCGAATGCTGCTTTTGATAACTGAATTAAAGTCTGGCATCGTGTGTGTCCAGAATGCGTCAGATAGGTCTCTTTTAAAGCATATTGATGGACTTTCACATGTCCAGGTGGATGCCGCTGCTGTCCCGTTCGTCCATCACGCTAACCCAAGGGGACACAGGCGTGGGCATCTGTATAGTCATATGCACAGCATGAGCTGTGGAGTCCTCTAGCGCACTGATTTATTCCATACCGAGTTTGTTTGTGTATGTGACAACACCGGGAACCAGAGAAAGACATGAATAAAAGCTGAAAGAAAGAAATAAACAAAAGCTGGAACATGAAATGCACTGTGCGTACATGCTGTTCAGCGAGTGATTCAGGACATCCAGCTGGATCTTTTGTGTCACCATGATCTGAACCCAAACTGAACAAGCGTGTCTCCACACAAGACAGACTGATGGAGAGATGGAGAGAGAGAAGGAGGAGGAGAAGGGAGAAATGAAAGCGGCCCATTCTAATTGTGCAAGATTATGATGGTTGTATAAGACTTAAGGGAGGGAGACAGACAGATAGAAGCAGAACAGGGGTATTAGTGCCCTTCAGAAATGAATATATGGATAGACAGATGAAGAGAGTGAGAAAGAGCGAAGAGGCCAAGGCCAAAAAAATAAAAATTAATAAAACAGGAGCACACTCTGAAAAAATGAACGAATAAGCAGATAGTATAATGCATATAAATCGTTTCCAAATGCACTGAGCTCTATGGAGCAAAGCGCCAAGTTAAAAGCATTGTAACATGCTGGTAAAAGTTCAAATAGCATCAACTTTGACTCCATAAATTGCTGTGCTTTTCAAAAATCAAAGCAAATTAAACAGAGAATTAAATACAAATGATTAAATAATAATAATCATTTAATTAAACAATTTAAAAATAAATTAAAAATATACAAAATAAAAATAATTGCTCTGCTGAATTGTATATTGCTTGAGAATTTTTATTCACTTAAAGGTGCTGTATGTTAGTTTTTGACTTTACTAAAGCATAAAAATACCATAATATGTTTGCAGATATTTAAGAAACATACTAAGTTAACATACTTGTTTATCTGAAAAACAATGCTACAGTCAGTTATTCTGTGTTCTGGGCTGGAATGTCGGTCTCTGTTTTTGGTTTGTGAAACCTGCCCATTGCCAGTTTAGCCAATTGTATTTCAGTTGCCAGTTGGTGGAAAACACAGCATATTTCATTTCATTCATTATCAAGTACTCCCATTCCTTTTTGGTGTTGTCAATCTGGCAACCTGCGTGTGTGTCAAGTCTGAGGAGGAGAGGCCAGGTGAAAAAAAACCCTCTCCAATATTTTGTTTTTGGACTGCAATACCCAGTTCAACCACTCGGTGTCAATCCTATACAGCACCTTTAATGAATTATGAAAATCAAAAAATGCAACAAACATGCAAAGTTAGTTTTGGTCCAACTACCAATCTTTTATGCTGCTTTTAAAAGGGGTCATATGATGCTGCTATAAAGAACATTATTTTGTGTACTTGGTGTAATGAAATGTGTTTATGCAGTTTAAGGTTAAAAAACACATTATTTTCCACATACTGTACATTATTGTTTCTCCTCTATTCCCCGCCTTTCTAAAACGTATCGATTTTCACAAGGCTCATCTCTCTGAAAAGCGAGGTGTGCTGTGATTGGCCAGCTATCCAGCGCGTTGTGATTGGCCGAATGCCTCAAGTGTGAAACCAAAATATTACACCTCCTAACATATTGTGAAGCCTTGTCCAGCCGGAGTGATGAGACAAAAACATAAAACCCATTATAAACATGATATAAACTTGATTTCTAGTCATGTTTTTTTTTTTTTTGGAAGGCAAAAACAAAGTAGTTTCGCTTTCACAACAACAAAACAGGGTCACACACCGTGTGCTTGAGTGAGCAGAGGCTGGAGGTCTAGAGTGAGCCGGAATTGATCTCTTTGGATTTGAGACTTTAGTCTTTGCAACTTCACAGATCTTCTTTATTCACCAAGAGCTTGTAACACTCCAAAGAGAAAGGAAAATTTGAAATTGCATCATATGACCCCTTTAAAGCATTAAATAATAATAATAAATAATTTACCTAAGAATTTTTTAATAGCCTAATTAATAATGAATTGCTCCTTCTGATAGTGTAATTTGTTTACTTGTGTTATCTGCTTTGTTTCAGTATTCAATTCACTAAAGGAATTATGCCTCAAATGTGCAAAGTTAGTATTGGACAACATTTGCATGGTGCAAATCCCAATCCTGTAGGCCATTCAAAAATGCCTAACCGTGCTATATTAATTGTACCATGGCTCTTGTGAATGTACAAAAACAAATTGATTTAAATACACACAGCACACAATACTAGCACAGAGAGTGACTGGTTTTTGGATTGCAGTGCATAAATGCTGAAATAACACATGCAAACTGTTTGTGAAATCAGACACATCTAATCATCAAATGCATGTTATGACATTCATAGATCTCAATACACATCTCGTCTATTTAAATTAACAAACAGTAAAATCGCCTCTTTCAAAATAGTAAATAGGAAAGTGCCTTCAAAGATGGAAGGGGGAAAATGAGCACAGGATAATACAACTAAGCCATCAGCAGCATTTAAGCGTTGATGACAAATCGAGGAAAGCCTGCGGAGAAGAAGAGAAGGATTAATAAAACAACTGAAAGAATGAGAATTGAAATTGTGCTTCCTGCCAGGAACTGGGATGAAGTGAAAAGTTATTAATAGCAAGATGTTAAAGTTGCAAATAATGCCAAAGCCTCCAACTCCAAGTGAAGAATATCGACTCAAATGTAAATAGTGTGCTTTCCTGCAGCAACTTCTGTAGACCGAAACCTGTTTGTATTGTTATTTGCAAGATTATTAATATTTAACGTCGACAGAAGTTGATAAAAAGCCAGTATTAATTATGAACGCTGCTTGATCTAATCAAACGACAAAATTTGCTCGCCTCTAGTCGGCATTGTTCGCGTGAGCTCATAAAATCTCACACTTATTCCACCACTCCATCCAATTTCTGCTTCCCATTGTTAAAGTGATGAGATAAGGATAGAAAAGAGTGCAAAAATGGAGGTGCATCGTTTCAACATTCTGTCTGCATTAAAGATGCAGTGCGTGTGTCAGGGAATTGTGCAGGAGGTGGAAATAATGGATTAAACATTGAATGATCCACACAGCGCCTGTAGGTATGCGCAAACACACACACAAAAACACTGCATCACTCACAAATCTCGCTCACAAAGCTATTCTTAGTAGCGAGACTACTTTCCCAGTCAAACCAGAAGGTATGTTAAATCACGCTTTTAAGTGTTCGATTTGCCAATCAAACCCACTTAGGCGCCCACAACGGCAATTAACGGCAGAAGATCTGAGCGCTCGGCCTGTGTCATTGTGATCAGAGCCAAATTTGGGGCTTTTTTGAACATCACAGCGTCTGACCGCGTAACACACAGAGCCGCTCAAACCACAGCTTTTCAACTTCCTCTGAGTGACACAAACCGTCAGAGCCACTTACAGGTCCAGCTGGACTTCGCCGTCGAGGTACATGCCAAAAAACAGTCTGTTAACATGGCAATTAGGTTGTAATTAGTCGAAATAATTTCAAGACAGAAATTCAAAACAGCGCCCTGAATGCACCCGCACTTGGCCGCCCACACCTCCCCCAAACATGTGGACACACACTGGAAGTATTTGAGACTGATTTGATACAAATATGTTAGGAGTTTCATTAAGATTGAGTTGCGCATGCTGGTAGTATCGTTGGTTTTGCATGTTTTAGCGGCCAATTCGCTAAAGGAATTATGCAAATCACATAACAGTGCAAACACACCCACAAAATTAGTGCTGAATGCAATTTGAGTGCCAGAATTTTCCATCTTGAAGGCCAGTTTTGAGTCACTGGTAGTGGAAGATGGCAAACTACGTATCATGATCTGGCATACATAACTAGAACTGTACATCACTCCAAGACAGCAATCCAATCCATGAGTCAATGCTTTAAAGCCTGATATATGAAACAGTCAGAACTTTTAGATTTAAAAAGAAAAAAAAAAACTTTTTGGGGGCCAAATAATAGATTCAAATTATAATAAATAAATGCATTACAAATATAAATATTTATATTAAATTTGTAAAAAAAAAAAAATAATAATACTTTTCAGGGCCAGCAATTAAAGCAGATTATAAGTTATAAATATTTAAATTATACTTGTATAATAAACAAAAAACTCTTTTTTTCAGAGCCAACAAATCATGAAAACAAGATTCTGAATATATATTCAGATATATATATATCTATATATATATATATATATATATATATATTATATACATACACACACACATTATATATCTATATATATATATATATATATATATATTCAATTTGTATAATAAATACACAGTTTTTCAGGGCAGACAAATGATAAAAACAGATTATAAGTGAGTAAGTAAATGAATAAATAAATCAATTCATTCATTCGTGGCCAAAAATTTATGAAACCAGTTTACAAATAAATTATAAATATTTATTTTAAATTTGTATAATAAACAAACAAACAAATATTTTCAGGGTTAACAAATGATAGTATATCAAATGAATTTGAAATATTATATAAATAAATAAATTTCACACACAGACATGCACACACACAAATATAAACAAATATATATATATATATATATATATATATATATATATATATATATTATTATATATATGTGTGTGTGTGTGTGTGTGACACACACACACACAAATATATATAAATATATAAACAAATATATATATGTGTGTGTGTGTGTGTGTGTGTGTACTAGTATAGTAAACTCATACATACTTTTTCAGGGCCCACAAATGATAAAAACATTATAAACAAACTAATTTAGATAAATAAATAACAAATGTAGAGTAAATAAATATAAATCTCAGCGCCAATTCTAACTATATCTTAGTAAAAAAGATATTACCTTTTTTCTTATTGATTTACTCATATTAAATATGTAGAGGCTTTAGAAAGCAATACAGAGTTAAAAATTCAAAAATGAGCTTCAACACAATCCAGATCTGGATATATGTCTATGCCCGGCTAGAACGCTTCTTTTTATCATCAGTTGATGAATAACTGCTGATATAATCAATAGAAAAATATGTACGGAGGTCTAAAATTAAATTCAGTTTACTGCCTGCTTTTCTCAGGTGCTAATAGAGTTAAGTTAATAGGCAAATGGTTTTGTGAATAAAGCACATTCTATTAAAAAGCCTAATTTACATAGAAGGAAAGCGTGATTGTGTTGAAAAGAATGACAATGAGTTGATTTAAATACAGCGGTGCAATGTTTCTTCACATTTGGAGAGAGGTTCACAAGTATCGCAAGCCCTGAAGACGGCCTTGGTACTTAGTGAATAAGACGGAGGTTTTTGTGCCAAAATACTCAACGAATTCAGCTCAGACTGTTTTTGACACGGGAAGAAACTGGGACATATTGGGCACCGATTCTGATAGAGTCTTCAGTATGTTCGGAGAAAAAAAAGTGTCCAGCTCAGGTATTGTGCTCTCAGACAGTGACAGACAGAGGAAAAAGCCTGACAAAGGGAAGGAGGAAAACAGAGGGAGGGAAGAAGAGGCAATGAAAAGCCGGGGCAATTCAGAGTATCTCTCTCTCTCCAAGCCGAGAGACACAGTGTTCCTGTCTGCCTCTACTGTCATGCACTAATGGATGTCTGCAGATAAACACACACACACACACACACACACACACATGCATTCAGCATTCTCAGCATTCTCAGAGACAAACACTAACAGTATCAGTGTGGTAGACGTCATCCATAACAAAGCACACAGGCTGATACTTGTACACATGCAGGCAGATAGCAGTCTTCTCACAGCTCGCTCTAGCCCAAGGTGCTGAATCCAAATTCACGTGAACGCTGTGGTTCAATACTTCATATACCAAAAACAAAGCTCGCACACAGCACCCAACTTCACCGGTGGGCATTACTAGCATTTCTTACCAAATGAAAAAAATGTGTTCTGGTGTGTTGTTACTTCAGCAAAATTAAATAGATCTGTTGCGAGCATGCACAGAATAATGGAGGAGTGAACTGTGATTAAAACACACACACACACACATATATATATATATATAGAGAGAGAGAGAGAGATAGAGAAAGAGAAGAGATTAGATATGGAAGAGATAAAAAGAGATAAAAAGATATTAATATAGGGATGCATCTATATTAAAATTCTGTCCAATGGCAAATTATTTTTATTAATTATCATATTATGACTGATACTATACATTCATTCTATTCTATTTTAAATAAATAAGTAATTAAATAAATAGTTTTAAATGCAGGTGAATTTGATAATCAGAACAGTACAATGCACAGTTGGGTATTCATTTTGATATTTGCTAAAGATTTAACAGTGTTCTTAAATTATTAGTGTTTTTAAAAGATTAACTGAGGCACAACAGGTGGGCGTTAATAACAACAAAGGTGATATAAAGCATTAAAGCTTGACTGACTTTAAAATCTAGTATTTTGCACCTTTTGTAGCATTTTCAGAAGTAGACAGATACCTACAGCATCTGTCACATCCACCTCTCACCTTCCTCCACACTTTGTCTGTCTTTGCAAGTCAACCTGTGAAGAAACAAACTCAGGTAAAGCAACACTATTTTAGGCAACAGGAGCTGCTGTGCATCACAGAAGAACAGACAGACATGATGATCCAAACGCCGGTTTTGTCTACATAAAAGCAGGGGGGAGTCCCACAGAGAGCACCAGTGTGTGTGAATGAGAGGCTGTGAGGATGTGTCAGTGTGTTTCACCGCATTTTGGGGAGGCCCTCGCGGAGGAGAATGAGAACGAAGGATTGAATTGGAGACATAAGAGAGCAGAGTGGAGTTTAACAGCGAGTTTGGCAAATCCTCTGTTTATCTGTCCATCTGTGTGGAGCTGCAGAGGGTGATGGAGAGATGAGAATTACATCCACACACAGGGGACACACACTCACACTGACATGCTTACATACGGTTACACCACGAATAAAAATATCCACTGCATCTGGAGCTCTCTAAAATCAGAGTGAGTATAAAAATAGTCCATCCTCAAACAAACAAACGCAATTAATGTACATTTACAACACAGCAGCAGCACGGGGCCAATCACAGAGGAGAATGCAGAGGTCGCAACACATTTTTAGGAGTTTAACTTTAATTTTATGTGCATGATTACACTGATTAAAAATTAAACAAAAATATAATGCAGATGGAGGCAAGAACACCTATGTAAACTGGTGTAACTTTGTTTCATTAAGCAATAATAAAACAATACACCCTTTGTATTTTATTTAAATAATGACTTAATAATAATATTAAATATATGAAAAAATGAATTAACTTTTTTAATAGACCTTTAAAACTAGTTAATCTTCATGCTATATTCATTTTATGTTATATAATAGTTCTAACTTCAAAGAACACGTGATATATAGATTTTTTTTAATCCTACTCTATAAAATCTCTACAGTATGCTGGTGCTTTAAATGCATAATAACAAATAATTAAATATTAAAATTGTATTTAAATTTATTTAAATAAAATAAATTAGATTAGAAAATCTAGAAACACATTTAATTTTTAACAGTATATGAATGAAAATATATAGTTGCCTTTTAAATTTAAGGATGGGGGTCCCTTGCACCAGGGTTATTTTAGTATTTTGAGATACTATTGTCGTTATTATTAAGATTGTAATTTTTTATTTATTTTTTTTTGTCATTGGTTTTTGTTGTTTTTTTCCTAATATGCCTATTGTCACGCCCGGGCTGGCGTGCTGAGTAAAGCGCACGAGGAAGAAGATATCTATAAAGAGTTCTTTTAATGATTCACAGGAGAAAAAGGGCACATCCAAACATACATCCAAATAATCGAACATTAAGCCTCAAACATTAATAGCGGACAAAAAGGAACTGAACAGACAGGGTTTTTAAACACAAGGAAAGTAATGAGGGGAGAATGGAAACAGGTGGGGATTAATCAATTAACAAAACGAGGAACGGAACATGACCAAATAGGGATAACAGAAAAAAGGAACAGAAAGTCCATGACTGTGACAGTTCGCCCCCTCCCGGAATGGTGCGACCTCGCACCGAAAGAGATAGTCCAGCGGAGGGAGGGTGGGGGTTCAGAAGGCGGGCGTGGGGCAGGCATGAGGCAGGCAACGGAGAAGGAGCATGGAGCATGGTACCAGGGTGGAGTGGATGGAGGGAGAGCCATGGAGGAGCCCGGAGCAGTAGGAGCCAGATGGATATCCAGAGGCCAGCCAGGATTAGCGGCCCATGGTGGAGTCGACGGTGGGAGGAGCCATGGTGGAGGAGGGGCCGACAACACCAGGGGGCCGACTGACGGAGACTGAGCCGATGGTAGAGGAGTCCAAGACGGAGCCGAGCAACCGCAGAGCCAGGGTGACCCCGAGGATCCGGAGGGCCAAGGCGGAGCAGAAGGCTCAGGCGACCAAGGCGGAGGCGGGGCACCGGAAGACCGCTGCGGAGCCGGAGTGACTGAGGATGGAGGTGGAGCCGAAGGGAAGGAGGGAGCCTGACAGAGCCGGAGGGATGGAGCGACGAGGCGAAGCCAGAGGAATGGAGTCCCGAGGCGGCGGATGGTCGACGACTGACCAAGGTGGAGCCGGAGGGACGAGGGAGCCCGGTGGAGCAGGTGGGATGCCGGGGCCACGGTGGAGACGAGGGAGCTAGGAGCCAAGGCGGAGCCGCCGGGTCGAAGGACCGAGGAGGAGAGTCCAGGACTCGGAGGCTGGAGGCGGAGGCAGGGAATCCACACGCCCAGGTGGAGGTGGTGACTGGAAGTCCTGCGGCGAAACACCGCGCCCAGATGGCGCGGACTGAGGGTGAGCTGCGGGACTGACTGGCACCAGCGGGGATGAGGTCGAGGAACTGGCTGGTCTAGGAGGAGATGAGAGAGAGGAGGATGGGAGGAAACACAGGAGAATCTGAGCTGGGCGGAACCAGCGGAGAAACAGGAGGGTCAGGGCTGGGTGGAACCAGCGGAAAAACAGAAGGATCAGGGCTGGAAGGAACCAGCGGAAGAGGAGCAGAGGAACTGACATGTCTAGGAGGAGGCGGGAGAGGGAGGTTGGGAGGGAACACAGAAGGATCAGGGCTGGACGGAACCAGCGGAAAAACAGGAGAATCAGGGCTGGGCGGGGCGGAACCAGCGGAGAAAAGCCGGAAAACAGGAGGGGTCAGGGCTGGACAAGAACCAGCGGAAAAAAAAGGAGGGTCGAGGCTGGGCGGAACCAGCGGAGAAACAGGATGGTCAGAGCTGGACGGAACCAGCGGAGAAACAGAAGGATCGAGGCTGGGCGGAACCAGCGGAGAAACAGGAGGATCAGGGCTGGACGGAACCAGCGGAGAAACAGAAGGATCGAGGCTGGGCGAACCAGCGGAGAGAAACAGGAGGGTCAGAGCTGGACGGAACCAGCGGAGAAACAGAAGGATCGAGGCTGGGCGGAACCAGCGGAGAAACAGAAGGATCGAGGCTGGGCGGAACCAGCGGAGAAACAGGAAGATCAGGGCTGGACGGAACCAGCGGAAGAGGAGCAGAGGAACTGACAGGTCTAAGAGGAGGCGGGGGAGAGGGAGGTTTGGGAGGGAACACAGGAGGATCAGGGCTGGACAGAACCAGCGAAGGAACAGAAGGATCAGGAATAACCTCCCCAAACCAGTCTATTAGATCCATAATTTCTTCTGTATACTTCCCAGAAACCACATGCAGCTCACCCTCAGTTGCAGGAGTGTGGGCGGAGGCGCTCCTCCACGCCCTCGATCTCCACCTAAACGTCCCACGACGCACGGGGGGTTGCCGGCTCACACACCTGGTCAGTCGCGCTCTCGAGTTCCTCCTCCCTGTTGGCGATAGGCTCGGGCTCTGCGGCTGCGGCGGTCTCTAGCTCCGTGCAGCGGGGGGTGATGGCTGGCTGGTCTCTGGGTCGGGAGTGGGGCTGGAGATCTCCTCCTCAGCGGGGGCAGACGGTGAACGGAGATCCGTTTTGCTCCAGCACCCACTCCACGAACGCGGCGAAATCCTCTCTGGGACCGTTCGCTGGGAGGCGTGCCTTACAACCGCTCGCTCAGGCCAGCATAGTAAAACGCACTGAGCGAGCGGTCCGGGAAGTCTGTAAGGCACGCCAGATCGAAAAAAGTCCCTGGTATGGTCCTCCAGCGAACGGTCCAGTTTGCTCCAGGCATAGGAGTCGGACGCCTGGGATCTCCATTCCGAGAGGGGGCAAAACCAACAAAAAAAAAAAAAAACACGAAAAGAGTTGGTGTGCTAAGTCAAGCGCACGAGGAAGAAGATATATATAAGTCACACGAGTTGGTGTGCTAAGTAAAGCGCACGAGGAAGAAGATAAACATAAAGAGTTCTTTTAATGATTCACAGGAGAAAAAGGGCACATCCAAACATACATCCAAATAATCGAACATTAAGCCTCAAACACCTAATAGCGGACAAAAAGGAACAGAACAGACAGGGTTTTTAAACACAAGGAAAGTAATGAGGGGAATGGAACCAGGTGGGGATTAATCAATTAACAAAAAACGAGGAAGGACATGGACCATGACCAAATAGGGAAATGTTACCTTGTTAGGCAATTAGCTGAAATAAAAGAACTATATAGTTTTCATGAATTTTAAATTCCGTTTTAGTTATTTTAGTACCTCAAGAAACTAACTGAACATGAGAAATGTTACCTTGTTAGGCAATTAGCTGAAATAAAAGAAAAAGATGAGCATATTTATGGTTTCCTTGGCATCTGAAAGATTGAAATCCCCTGCTCTGGAGAATCCAGAAACCAACATGCTGATCTGAAGCAACATTAGCAAAATGAACATGAAGAACTACTTCTACAATTCAGGAACTCTACTGAACAAAGTTTTTCATAAGAGGACAGTTCTCGTCTGATTTGAACATACTAAGTACCTCTAATGTACCCACCAATGTCCAGCAGCAAGAGGTCAATGCACACTACAGTATATGCAAGCAGACAAACACACTCACTGAAATATAAGATTCAACTCACAGCCAATCCCATCCCTCCATTAGCAAACACAGACGAGCCATTAGAAAACATCAATAGAGCAGCAGCCAGACAGCCCATCGCCCCCCGACCTCTCTGCGAGGTCATGCGTGCTGGAAGACCAGACCATCAACCGGAGGGCGAGGGATTTCAGCTCTGGTGCCGGTGGCCAGGACAGTCAGCCAAATGCAAGGGGGGGATGATTCGGTTACGTCCACCATAGCCGTACCCCTGAGCAGAGCACTTAACTACAAAACTGCTCCGGTGGCTTTCATCTGCCACTAAATCCAACTCATTGCCTAATCTGGCTTTTGATAACCTGCATTGGAAGGCCTTCAGGACATTCAGAAAAAACACTTTCATTTAGCAGGTCTTTATTTGAAACCGAAAGCCAGTGCAGTAAACACTGAACCGACTGAATTCAGTTCATAGAGACCAGCTTATCTCCTATTTGAAAACATTTGTTAAAAAACTCTGCGTGAATCAATGCATTCATTGATTAAAAGCCAACATTGTTCAATTTCATTACTTTAGGCACTGCAGCTGCTTGTTAATGCTATGAAATTTGTTTTAATCAAGTCAGTTCCATTGACCTGTTCACGAATGAAATACATTACTGTCAGATTGTGATTAATGCATTAATCATTTATAACAAAACAAGGATTTGGACACTTAGAAATGTATGAATTTCATTGCATTAAATCTGAAAATATCAAAACCAATGGCATCTGCACACACGTGATGCTAGAGCTTTAATGCTAACTTACTTTTACAATGATGTTTAATCAACTAATGTCAAGGTAATTCATGTTTGATATTCAAAAATTTCCAAATACACTTGGTTTTCATTTAGAACAGTTCTTTATTTTAACATTTAAAAACTCTTTTTGTAAAATGTTTGAAAAGTGCAATTGTGATATAATTTTTTAACATAGCAAAACTTAAAACCTTAAAATTTACAACACTATTAAAATCAGAAACTTGACAAAAACCATTATCTAACATCAACAAACAACCAACATCTTTAACAGCTTTAATTAATCTAGGTTAATGTTCGTTTTTTACATATATTGTACTGTATATATTTACACACATACTGTTCATATGTTTGGCACCTTTTTTTTTTTTTTTGAAGAAGAAGAATTTAATCGTTTTATTAAGAAAAGATACATTCAGTTGATAAAAAGTGACATTATAGACAGTTGTAATGTTTCAAAATGACTTCTATTTTAAATAAATGTTGTGGTTTTGAACTTCAGAAACTCCTGCAGACAAATGCATCATGGTTTCTACAAAATATTAAGCAACAGCACAACTTTTTTTTTTTTTGAGCAGCTAATCAGCATATTAGAATGATTTCTAAAGGATCAAGTGACACTGAAGACTGGAGTAATGATGCTGAAAATTCAACTTTGCATCACAGGAATAAATTCCATTTTATAATATATTCAAATAGAAAACAGTCATTTTAAATTATAAAAATATTTCACTGTTTTTACTATATTTTTTGATCAAATAAATGAAGCCACACGGTGAGCCTTCATTTAACCAAACCTTTGAACAGTTGTGCAGCTATAAAAGAAATCTCTTATGCTCACCGTGGCTTCATTTACACCAAACATTTTCCCATTGTTTTTTTAACTACCGATGAGCTTAAACGTTTGTCAGAAAATGCTAATCTTGGTTTATTTTTGCTTTTTTGCCAAATCAAGAAAGTACAGTAAATGAAGCAGAGAAGACGCAAGATCAGTATACGCCACACAAGCTCTACTCACATGTCGAGGTATGAGTGCTAACGCTCGATCTTACCACAAGTCCATCTAGACTCCAGATGGCAGCAGTCAGTTCGACATTCCCAACTCTACTTGACTGTCCACAGCATTGCAGTACATTACATGAAAGTCCAAGAAGATTTAGAGCTAAAAACCAATAAAAATAACATGTGCTGTGCAATTAAATCCATCTTCTGTAACAAATATTTAGCCCATTTTATCTTTAATACAGAATAACAGAGTGCAGATAGTCAGGCTGCGTTTAAAATGAGTCCCCCACCAGCATGTTTCCAGTGGCTCATTAGTGTTCAGCACGAAGCGTTTGGTTGGTAATGTCTTAATTTCTGAAGACCCCATGAGGGGGTTGGAGGCAAGAGGACTAATAAAATCTCACATCCAGTGGGGATGTTAACCATAATGAGCCCGAGCACAAAAGGGTGAATTCACCCAGACTGTGAAACGAATAAAACTTATAGAAGAGGAATGAAATGATTCAAATGAATACAACAAGGCAAAATGAAAAAGATAATATCTGAGAAATTGTGAATTATTTCATGCCCAGGGAACAGATGGCTGAGGTAATAGGTATTGGTTAAAAAGAGCTTTTATTCCTCTTGAGGCTCAAAGAGAAATTTGTGAAACTGCAGGGCCTAGATGAATGAACAACCCTCTTCCTATTAGAGGTAAAAAAAAAAAAAAAAAAAAAAAAAAAAAGATCTTGATGTAAACTACAATAAAAAGGACACAACGAAAGTCTGAAAGGAAAAAAAAAAACAGTACCAGATGAAAAAATTTCTAACTTTGTTTTTCGACATTTACATTTTCCCTGTTCTTTTAGAAAAAAGTAGTTGTTTTTGAGTGTGCATGCTTGTGTGCAAACCGTAGACCTATTGACCAGTCGTCCGTGGCATGACGCCGTCAGACAAACAAAAAGCTCTGAGCAAATGGCTGCACAGGATAATTGAGGCCTATCAGTCCTCAGTGTGCCATTAAAAAATAACATTCTTGCTGAGAGAAGCAGCAGGAAAAATGCGTTAAAAGAGGAGCACAGCAAGAAAGAGGGCAGACCTACATTCCTCGAGAAATAGGACTTATTATTTCAATAGCAACCGTGTTTTCTTTCCCTTGCTCACTGTGTATATAAAGCTAAACAGCCGAAACTTCCCAAGCAGCCTTATTAAACAACTTGTCAACTCTGGTATGTCAGTCACACATTCGGTTTGGGTTTCGTTTACTGTAATGTTCATACCTATAGACTTTAGTCAGTGTCAAAATGCACAATTTATTTATGTGAACAAAGAACAAAATGTTAATTTCACCAAATTTCGTAGGATGTGACCAACTTTGACGGCACATCAGACAGAATGTACTTCCTTCAAACAAACCCCCTCCTTCTTAAATAAAAAAAATATGGTGTCTTCTCTGACTATATACAGAGAAAGTGTGGGGTCCTATAACTGAAGGCTGGAGTTTTATTTATCATTTAAACCTGAAAAAAATTGTGTTTTACCTTTTTAAAATCCTTAAAAAAAAAAACAAAAAAAACACAAGAGCCTGCACTATTTGTAGATCACTAATAAAATATGTAAATGTAAAAGCGCTATCATTAAATTAAATTAGGGCATATTAGTTCAATACTATAAGACATCATAGTCAAAATTATGTTAATTGTTTCAGCTTTTCAGTTCTTTTGTTGGTAATATATTTTTTATTAAAAATGTAACAAATAAAGCAGATGCATGTTTTAATATTGATATTTGTAGCTACACATTTATACAATTGCTAGGAATAATATTTATATTGTTCATTCAATGTGAGAAACTGTAGATTTTCCCAAAATCATGTTTTCACTTTTTCTCTACAGTGGTTATGTTGGTAACATCATTTTTAATAAATAACTGAAAAAATTAAGTAGATTCAATATTGCCATTTTGTTTTTGTTGGAAATAAAATTTATGTTTTTCATTATATTTGAAATTTTCCTCCTCTACAAAAGTTTTTAATACCAAGACAACATTCTCAAATTCATGTTAGACGTTTAAACTTTTCACAGTTGTTATGCTGGTAACATAATTTTGAATAAATTAAAAAAATGTAAATGCTTATTCAATACTGATATTTGTAGTTATGTATTCATATACAGTAATTACTAAAATAATATTTATAATTTTAATATTAATGTGAAATTTTCTTTAGTTTTTTCAAATCAAATTCATGATAATTGTTTCAACTTTTCATAGTTATTATGCTGGTAATATAATAAAAACAATAATAATAATTGAAAAATACAGTCAATGCATTTTTCAATATTGATATTTTTGGCAATATATATTCTTTACAAAAAGGAAATTAAAGCGGTAATCTAAATGGAATCTAAAACGGTATTGTGTTGAGAGATAACAGTATTCTAAAACAGAATTGTGCTGATAAAATGCATTCTTTCAAAAAACTATCCTATCATTTTTTGCAATTTCTACTACACCACATCTATGACAGCCGGCTTGCTAACAATCTTGGCAAAAATCTGCAACATTTGCAACAACAGCACAGAATGCATCACAAAAGCCTTTTTATGTTTGCAAGGCATAAAAACAGATGTGCAAGATCAATGAATGTGAAATTTTCAGTGGCACTGCAGCCCTGGCCTGAAGGGATGAGCGACGGTCCTGTCAACTGGCTCCAAGCGCTCTCACACTGGGTGCAGGCCATTCTTATTGTTGAGTGCTGATTGGCCTCAGACTCTTGGACCCTACTATATATATAAATGTCAAATCAAATGAATGGCAAAAAGCCACTTTTACCTGTATTCCCCCTGTGTTATGTATCCGTAAGGCATGGATAAAAGCCACCTGGCAGATGGCCGAATGTGGCATTCCTTCAGGAATTACTATTCCAGTTCAGTAATGTTATTAAATTACGACAATCATCTCAGCACGAGATCTTCTTTTGGAAAATCACTCTTTTTTTTCTAATCAATAGCAACCATTGATGCACCTTCCACTTGGTCAAATCAAACGATAATACAAAGCAATTTTAACGTCCCCTGCACTACAATCATGTTCTTTTATTGACATTGATGGTTCCATTAAAAACCCGCAGCACCCATGGACTCTTTCCATTGCACAAAATGTTCTTTATAGTGGATAACGATTCTTTAGATTATTAAAATGTTCTTCACAGAGTTGAGTAAAAAGAAAATGGGGGGGTTGGGGGCACCTTTTTTTAGTAAATGTATTATATGTATTAAGACATAGAATGGAAGAAATTTTTTATTTTTAACTATTTGCAAATATTATTTTTAAAATATACACACATTCACCCACCCACCCCTCAGCCACGCCTACTTTGCTTTGATTGGCCATTTCAGTCAATTTAACTTTGACATCAGTGCAAGAATTTGAAATACTATGGGGAGCCAATTTCGCAATTTCTAAATATTAAGGTGAGGGGACACTTCTCTTTGTGTCTATGCTGGTTATGGCCCTGCCTCTTTTGGAACCCTTATTTTTAAGAGAGTAGTCACTGTTTTTCGGAAACAAACTGTATATGTTTTGCACAAAAGCCGAGGTGACCGCGTGCAGACTCATGTCCTTGTGCAGGAGGAAGAAGAGAGACTGGAGGTGGTGACAGAACAGTGGCAGAGTGTTGTCAAGGCGACAGATGCGGTGCCTGAAGTGGGCCCGTCAAGGCTGCGAGAGAGGCTCGCTGTGTCTTGCCGGCTCAATGAGAACGAGGCCACACAAGGGGCGGCAGGTTTGTCAAAAGCCATTAGCATGTGGAGGATAACGGGGAAAGAGGTGAGATTCCTGTGTGTACATCCTGATGGAAGCTACCTCTGGAAACCCTCAGGCACATCTACACTGCCAATAGGTTGCTTAGGTTTATATTTTAATGTACTGTATATACTACAGTATAAAAGTTTTCAGTCAGTATTTTTTTTAAATAAATACCTTTTATTCCATTTTAAACCCTGTTCTTTTGAATTTTCAAAGAATCCTGAAAAAGTGTATCACATTATCAATATTAAGCCCCCCCCCCAAAATAAAACTTTGCTTACTTGATGTGTGTGTTTACTGTGTATATTTACATGTTTATATATACACACATACATGCATATATTTAACAATTATTTACATGTATCTATACATTTTGTCTTATTATATATATTTGATTTATAATATATAAAAATATATATCATTTTAAAATAATTTTATAAAAGACAATACAATTTATGTTCATAATCACATCTGATATATTGTAGATATTTTACAAAGTAATATGTATGTGTAATTTTTCATATATTACATAAGATTATATAATTTAAATTGTTTTATATTAAATAAACAATATAAAATTACAAAATAAAACATCTATCACGAATATCACTTTTTACTTTTATATATATATAACATAGATATGTACAAAGATCTATTAATTATTAGATAATATTAATTATTTTAAATAATTATATATTGCAACTTATTTTTTAAATAACAAATGCAAAGTATTATATTTTATTTCATCCAAACATTACATTGAAAAATATTATATATGATACATATATATATATATGTTTGTTTCAGTTATTTACATTTACACACATATACAGTTTTTGTATTTTTAATTCATTTATTTTTTTGGAGCAGTCACCTTTTTGACTTCTGACTCGCTGTTCTTGGGAAAAGCGGTTTATTATTTTTGTAATTTTGCCTGCTTCTATTAGACAGCAACAACAAACGAAATGCATATTAAAACTTCTACCCAACTGATTCGAAGTGATTATGACGCCATGCTTCAGTTAATTGTGTAACAGCACGTTTCACTCTCAATCTGACCTCTAATGGAGCACATCTCACCGCTGATCCTGCTCTCATGTGACCCACTTTTAACGATGTGTGCTCAAGGAGTTTAGCCACCCGTCATACTATCCTTGCTACACAAAAAAACACATCAACATCCTTCCAAGGATTGCGTTTTCGCTTGTCTGTCGGGGGTTAGAAATGTAATTTCTGTTTGGAGACCAGCTATGTAAGCCGTGCATCATCGTCCTGCTGCATCACCAGAGCTCCTGGAAGGCAGAACAACATACTGCATTTGATGCTGGGAAAAACATTCGCACAACACAAGATGCAGAAAACATCAAATCAACAAACGGATGCACGTGAGACAAAGCGCTTAGAAATCCACCAGGTTTTTAATTACAACCAGTATACAAAAATAATGTGACAGGACAATAATGGGACTTGGAATGTACACGCTTTAGTTTCCGCTCCAAATAAACACACCACACAAGTTTAAGTGTTTTTGTTAGCACTAATCACATCTTTGTGATGCTAAAGCATCCTCTTCCTCTAAAGCAGCACAACAACCAAATGGCGTGGATGTAATGCAGGGCTGTGTATCAATTAGTAATGATTTTTCTAGTTCTCTAATTTATTTATAGTATTCACAAGTAGCTGATGAGAGGGAACAGGCCATGAAAACACACGTGTGGAGTCGCAATTTTGTCTAATGGCTCCGAGTTACTTTGAGACCGGCAGCAGATGCAAACTGGAGATGCCATAACCCATTTCTGTTGTCAAAAATTAAGAGTAGTGGTTGCGGTGTAATTGGCACATGTGTAATTGCATGCCAGAAACATTGGTTTGTAACCTGGCAGAGTTTTGCCCGCTGTGGCACTGTTTTCAGAGAGGATTAGAGTCTCAGTGGTTCCCACTACATCTGGAGGAGTCTTTCAGGGTTATAAAACCGCATGACTGGCGAGGAACGGAGGAAACTTACATGAATCTTGATAATGTCTTTCACTAAACGGGATAATACTGGTGTATCTCAGTGTAATAGTTTCTCACGTAGCTTTTAACTGCGGAGAATAAATCCTGGATGGCCACAGTGTGTGCGAGGAGATCTGAAGGTGAATCTCACAAAAAACATGGCCTGGTTCATATTTCAGCCCAACATCAAAAGAAGAAAATATCATAATTTATTAAAAATTATAATAAATAATGATATATGCCAATCTAAATGTATAAAAACAAATATTAAAATATCAATTTAAAAACAAATCTGTTCAAAAAACAACAAAACAAACAAATATTTTAACATGTAAATAATAGTGATTAAATAAAATGTAATTAACACCATTACAGTCGCGAAAAATCATGCCTATTTTCTTTGCCATAATTGAGATATTATAATTATCATAAAATATATTTTTTATTTAATATTCAAAATATAGAATAAAATAAGTCACAAAATAACTAAAATGCAAACTTTAACACGAGTTATTTTTGTTAATTTTGAAGTGATATTTTACTTCATACTATATTTAAATAATATTTTGATTAAATAAAAAAATATCTTAAATTAAAATTCATCACGGCAATAATGAATTTGTTGATATAATTATTAAAATATTTTTAATATTATTAAAAAATTAAAAATAAATATTAATATTAAAAATTTCTCAAAATATAAAATAAAACGAAATAATTAGAAAAAATTTACTAAAATTTTAAATCTCTTTTCACTATTAAAATAAATTATATTTTACTTGAGTTCATTTTAAAAGTAATATTTTTTTAATTTTATGTTTTGTATATACATTTTAAAATAGTATTATTTATTTATTTATTTATGCATTTATGCATAAATTAATTTATTAATTTATTACTTTATTAATTAAAATACAAAGAGTCAAAGAAAAAAATAATGCACATTTTGACCAATTCACTTCCAAGATTTGACTAAAATTTCAGTAATTGTCATACATTTCCAGGCCTGAAAATAACATTTAGAAATTTTCCTTATATCTCCATGTTTTCCATGACCATGAGAACACTGTGATAAAAAATAAGCTACAATTGGTCTTTAAACAAAAAGTAATGTGCTATTCCTCTCCTTTGAGTCAGAGGCCATCATATGGCAGGACATGAGCATGAGATTCGCCCCTTACAGTTGAGTGTGTGTGTGTGTGTGTGGTGTGTGTGTGTGTGTGTGTGTGTGTGTGTGTGTGTGTGGGTGTGTGTGTGTTCGTGTGTTGTGTGTGTGTGATGATCTAGTGTTCATGTCTTGTCATGTTGAGGGGTGGGTGTGTGGACTGAGAGAGCAAAAAGTTGGTCAGTGCAAAAAATGTTAGTGTGCGAACGCCAATCTGTACTGTACTTTCATCACAGCCGTGTGCCAGTTACTAGCTAGTGTGCGTCCAGGAATGCTACATCTGCTGAACGCACAGGATTCCCGTCCGTCCTAAATCACAGACTCAAGGCAGCTGAGGTTATTCTCAATTGTCTACTCTGGCCTATTATACTACATCTGCTTTATATTTTGGTGTTGGTGGCCATAAAAACTGACCAATAACATCTGTTATTTACAGCACTGATAAAATAACACTTCTCTCACTGGATATCTTGATGATAAATACATACATATACAGTATATAACTATTATAGATAGAGATATATCTCACACACAGGACACGTTCACGTCAAGATACACACCATCACAACCTCACACCCACAGGACAGCACTGGTTTCCATCCATAGTAATATAACAAAACTAAACAGAAAGAAGGAGTATAGTTTGTCTCTCACAAGCTTTGACACAGATGTGTGGTGTACAGCAGGTTACGTGATGTGATATGACACTTCGCAGTTTTTATACAAAAGAAAACAGTTTAGGCCAGGCAGAGCAATCGGTTTTCATACAGTTTCCAACCTGACAACACAAGGAACACAACACAACCGTCAGAGTGAAAGATAACCAGTTCAGATCAGCTCAGAATGACATCCACAGATGATGAGCTAATAATGATTTGCAACCATAATGCGGAGCAATTTAGAAACATCACATGAGGACCCATTTTGCTTTGCTCAGTTGGTCTTGTTTTCTTTTTTTTTTTTAATATTGTTTGAATTGATCGCAGTCTTAAGTCTGGCATTAATTACAATATATGTGATCAACATTGCTGAATTGTGGCGAGCTTCCAACCCCTAAAAACACAATCCCAGAAGGCCCTTACATCAACCTATCAAAACATACTTTAGGTTCATAATATGAGAACATGGAGGATACAGTGGGGAAAATATTTATTTGATCCGCTGCTGATTTTGTAAGTTTGCCCACTTCCCCTTCTATCTTTTATTACGCTTCTATGGATATCTTTCATCTCCAAATATTACGTGGTTTACCAGGTGAAGTCCAGGTCAATTTTACTCCAAAAATCTTAATACTGCAAAATTACATTGTATAAAGTAAATGGGGCCCTTTTTGAAATATGGCTTTATTTTTCTTGACAATTAAACAGATGCTTCCCTAAACCGTCCATTCACTCCTAATGTACTTTAAAGTAATTTTTAAAGTAATGTAATGTATTTTCTCTATTTTAAATTGATTTTTTTTTTTTTTTTGTATTAGTAAATTTAAATCCGCATAATTTCACAATAAAAACTTAAGAGCTTAAAATAAGGCTTACTTTTTATGCAAAAATTATTAAGTGCTTAATTTTTCCTTAAATTCTGCAGTATAATGTGACCCAGACATATTCTTTTGCCCAATTATTTCAATAATTAATCTTATGTAGCCTGGGGATTGTGCAAATGAGAAAATGACACACTATATAAAACCCTTAATACTAATATTCTAATATAAAACATTCAGAAAAAGTTCAACAAAAGATTCTATTATAAAACAACACACTAAGAGTAACTGTGAAAACTTGAGTTGGCAACATTGCTCTTTCAGTATTTTTCATGTCAAGCGTTCAGTAATCTCACAATACATCACAGGCCTCTCTGAACACATGATTCTGCGTGACATTGACTCCAAATTCAGACCTAAACAGGTGAAGTTAATACCTTTGCTATTGCAAACAACACATTATATCATAAGCTCCCCGTTTCCTTTCATTTTGTCGTCGTTATCAGCTTGAATATTTCAAGGCCTAAGCAGCTCTCAGGAAAAAGTAGCTTTCCCATCCTTATTTTTTCAGTGCAGCAGTGATGCAACTTGAAGCGCTTTAGGAGGGGGATAAAAGCCTTGCAAGTCTGCAGCGGGGGTGAACCACAGTTAGGCTAGAGTAACTACTTGCCTTTACAGTCCTGGGTCCAGATAGTATAATCTCCAAATTACTCATGCTATATCTGCTTTGCTGGATAGGGAGTTCTGTCTAGGGTAGCGTGGCATCGCTGGAGTGTGTTGCTCCTTTGTCATTATCACTCTAACCTCCCTCCACCGAAGGCTCGATGCTGTGAAACCAAGGATGAATGAGTCACAGCTCAAGCAATTCAAAGCACTGCCGAAGCATCCATACAAGCGGCACGATATTATGCAAAGCACGCACTCGCCGACAACCCAGAGACTAATGAATCCTCCTCTGGACACACATTGTTGACACACACATAGTTGATCCAAAATGGTCTTTTTTGTAGTCCAAAAAAAAGTCGGCTTGTGCATGAGGCTTCAAAACAAACTGCTAGAGGGACTTGGTAAAGCGAGTGCCTAATCTCGCTGCCGAGCATACGAGGGGATGAGGAGAACGTCGCCCCCTTGACCTTTTTCCACAGCTGGCATCGTTTCAACACTGTGGACTCCGTTGAACCGGGCAGCATATGCCGTCTGGCTTAACTCTCCCCAGTCCGTCAAGCGCTCCGACCGTCCATTTTAATCCTACACTCAAAGGCACGTCAGTTGCAGTCCCAGCCTTTGCCCGCCAATATACGATGTGCATAATCTACTTAATCTGTTTTAGTGAAGTTAAAAGACACCACATGTATAGACTCCAAGCCTATTTCCTCCTGAAAGGATTCGTGCTGATGCTAGTCATGCTTGCATTTGCAGTTTTTAAATGTTGCATTCAATGGTTTTGATATAACTGGATTAATCAGGGGTTGGAAAAAACTCGCATCAGCCCAAAACGCACGCGGCTAATGCACAACACTCTTCTGAATTAAACATGGCCCAGAACAAACCGTTCAGCAGAGGTTGACAGGAGAGTATGGAGAGGAAAAAAAAAACAAAAACACTATTACGCCTCTGCCTAGTAGAACCCCTAAGTCATTCAGAAAATTCCTTTAGCGTAACAAGACATCCGATTAATGAACGAGAGCTAAAAAATGGTGGGGGAAAGTTAAAAGCGTTCACAGCTGGAATTGATCGGCGTCACAGATTAATGACCCAGATGCTGGAGCAAGCGTTGCGTTGCCTGTTTTCTGTTTCGCTAACAAAAACATCCAGCTGTTCTCGAAGACAACATTCCCGGGATTTAATAAAAGAAGCCTGGAATATGCAACCTGGAGACAACGGCCTTTTAGCTCCTAGATCACAGCTTGCTGAGACACTCGTGCGACGTAGCATTGACAATCCTGTATGGGTAATCACAAGGCTTTCTTTTCACTTCAAAGAGCCTACTTGAGGTATTGTGCTCACGGAGTAGTGAACGCACCACGGAATGATGGATTCGGTTAGAAGGCTAGAATGGGCGTTAACAGGAAAGTTTACACAACAACAAAATCACTCAAATTTTAAATTTTTGTAGAAGTCAGTATATGCACATTCAAAAATCACACCACATCGTGAGGCAAGCAGCATTATTATTGTGTTTTCAGTTTGATAATGCTTTCCTTCCACAGATGTGACATTAACCATTCTGCTTCCGCTCCTCTGTTTCGGTCTTTTTGTTTTAAAAAAGGTCAAGTAAATATTATTCAGGTGTATTATCTGCTTCCTCTAGACCCGTAAATGGCAGTCCGGGAAATGATGGACCCATCTCGCTGGGACTCCATGTCGTCGTCTCCAGGTAAGGTGTGCACTCGTCCTTCATGCCCGTGGATTTGGTAGCTGGGCGGCAGTCCGCTGAAGCGGAATCGTTACCTTTCATCCTCTTCTTCATCCTCCAGGCTGTCGTTCAGGGCATCGAACTTCCTGCGCTCGGCCTCATTCATCTCGCCGCTCAGCAGGATGCCCTGTCATGGGCGCTTGGCGTGCTTCCGGTAATGCGCGGAAACTCGTTTTTGCATTTCTCCGTCAGGGGGTGCCTGGGGCTCACTGCTTTTCGCGGTATGTGTAGATTGGCCCGTTATTGTTGGCCCCTGCGCCGTTCTTGCTAGCCTTCTTGCCTCCAAAAAAAAGACGGGGTGTTTGTTGCCGTAAGCACCCCTGCTCACCACGTCGCCCGAATATCTATGCTGATGGCGACGACTTCGCCATCACTAACACGGTAACCAACGCGCTGACCAAAATGAGGGCCAAGAAGCTTCCCAGAATGGCTCGGCCACCACGCCAGCGCTGGACGGGTCTTCAGTCGATTCTGCAGAGGAGGGGAGGGGCACAAATGAGGAAGTTTCTGCTTGGTGGTGGTTAGCTATTCTTCACCATAGGTGGTGTTGTACGATTTGGTACAGTTTAGACTGTTGAAATGGTTTTTGGCTGCCCCCAGTTCCCAGCTACAAGTCCTATGGTGTGAGCCAAGTTTGCCGGATCCGCTCTCGGGTCTCAGTTCAAGAAAACAACACCAAACGTCCGTTCCTTCTACGCTCGGGAGCTGACCAGGTGAATTACACTACGCAAGTAGAGAGTTAAAAAGAGAAACACACAGATGGAGAAGGGATGTAAAGATTATGTCACAGTATGGTCATGCAAAGAGGAAGAAACGTAAGTTACTCTGGGAACACAGCCCTCCAGCTAACGTCAGCTAATTGGTCAGCTTGTGCATTCCCACCAAATTCCTGGGAACAAGTGTCCAAGTCACAAACACTAAAGGGACACCGGCTCCATGAAGGATTAGCCCCATCTCATGCTGCATAGAGCCTGCATGGAATGCACAAGAATTGATGTTCTATATTCAAACATACAATATATAGTGGTCAAGTAGTGAAGTCAAGAAAAATAATGATATTTCCAGTCTTGATTTAATCAAAAGCTTTCTGACCGGAGCCTGTGCAACTTAAAGAACCAGTAATAGTGCTTTGCAAGTCCACTGCATTGATTTTGGTTAAATTACTGTATTACACAGGTCAATATATTATAAAACGCTGGTCCTAAAGCTAACCTTATAAATATGCAAAGCGGCAGAATTATGAAAAACTGCATGAGTTGAGGTTTTGTAAGAAGTTAAATTGATTAAAAATACCAGCTCACTGATTTAAATAACAGTTTAGATTTTTAAATTTTTTGAAAAAAACCTGAGTGGTGCTTGTCAGTGCAAAAACTCTTCTCTTCAATGCAAAGGTGCTGTAGGTGCCAAGGCATTGCTAAGTGGTCTCTTAAATTGCTTTTGAAATACAAAAGTGCAATTTCCCTCAAGACGAACAATTTGAGAAAGCATATCATGCCCATACAGTAGCTCTAACTATACAAAGATATTTGAGTTGTTTCTTTCAAACTCAGGAGTTACTGTTTTAATCATAATAGAAAAGTGTTTTTAATTTTTATTTACTAATCAAGCTGTAACGTATAAGACTGTTTTAATGAAAAAAAAAAGAATGCATTAAATGTTCTGTTAGGTCCACACTTTGGAAATTTCCATGACTTTTCAAAGACTTAATGACTCTTTCTGTATAATACATTGATACAAGTGTTTAAAGAGTTTTAATAGTCTTTTTGATTTAATCATTCACTTAATCAAGTCTGTCAAAACACTGATTCATTCACGAAACAAACAAGTGACTGTCTATATTGAGGGAGTCATTGAATTATTACTCAAGCGATTTGTTTTCAAAAATGCTAAATTCAGAAATGCCACTACTATGTGAGTTGCTAACAATGTTCTCCAAACTCTTTTTGTTAGCGGATCAACAAAAGAACTATCAATATTGTTTTTAAAATATAAGTTACTCACTGTTAATTTCTTTTATATGTTGTATACAATTTGACAAGTGCGCTGTTGTTCTGAATTTAAATATGAGGGTTAGAGTAACAGTGATCCTAGCCTTAGCAAACAGCGTTACTGTACACAGGCTGAAGCTTTCTAGGTGTTTAATTAAAGGGCCAAATAGCAAGCACACTCCTCTAAACTTATGCCTCGCTCTCAGTCAAGAAATCACCAATCCCACCTCCTGCAATTTCCCCGTTACCATGACAACTTGAGTCATTTATGGATTCAGGCTACTAGAAACAAGTCAAGAGAATTTTTTCCCCAAAAAAATTAAATAAAATAATAATTTCACTACAGTCTCTGTTTGCACTTGTTTTAGCGCTACAGGCTCCAGAACTACTGAGAAACATTTCAAACAAGACAAAAAGAAGAGTAGGATACTGATGAAAATATATGTGCGAACATTTCTTCCCACACAATTTGGATACGACTTAATATTCCTGCAATATAACAAGCATACGATTGCTCCCTCTCCCACACACTTTTTTCCTGTTCGTTTGCTCCTCCGCTGGTTTGTTTTATCCCAATCCCGGGAGATAAAGAGGTGCTAAAAGAGCTCTTTCTTAGGATACACTATTCCATTTTGTTTTGTGCCTCTCAGTCCACTGTCATTAAAGTCTCTTTCAAGCCTCGCTGCTACTGAAAACGGATTCGCATGTGGGACTGAGACACACACACACACACGACAACACTACCGGCTAACATCGCCAATCTCTCTTAACTTCACTCTCCTGGCGATTGAGACTGAGAGACAAAAGACAAAGGTGGGTTGAGGAGAGATACGGTGCTGCTTCAGCCGTGATTCTGAGCATGACCGAACAAACTAGCTTATGTTACACTTTGACCCGCACTTGTTCTCAAGTGAAAAAATGGAAGAGCACACTTAAGGACATTTTCAATTTTAACGACCCTGCATCCTTTAATAGGCCGAAGTGTGGAAGCTTAACCTTTTTTGGGTAAAATTTAAGATATTTGCTATCCAAATGTTGGCACTTGGCCAGGTGGGAAGTCTTGTGCTATCGATCCACTCCGAGGCTTGTAAAACATTAAGCTGCTGAATTTACCAGCGCAGCTCTTTATGAGTGTTACTGAAAAAAACGTCGAGTTCCTACAACCCACATTGAGGCTGAACCTTAGAGAGTTGTGGAGTTGTGGAAGCTGTTAAAGGTCATTATTGTCTAAGAATGTTGATGGCTCGTGGACAAAGCCCTTGTGACCTTTAACGTGTCCGCCCTATGCTCCTCAAGTGCCCATAACTACAGCACATTATAATTCCGCCGCACTCTGTTTAATGGCATGCTACAAAACCATTCGACATTAAAGTCCATGTTTCAATTTTCCCGCATACATGCATAGCTGGAATCTGTTGCTTGGTTGTGCACACACATACACTAATAATGCGAGAGAGCTGAAAAAATGATGACGGCTTCTGAGAGTTTATTAAAACCCAAAACTTAAATTTTTCCCACTTTTTCAATGCCATTGGTTCTAGAAGGTTTTTCTTTTTCTATTTATTTATTTCCCATAGGGATTTTTAAAAGTCTTTGTTGAAGAGTTATAAGCCATGAATCAAACCAATTAGCAACAAGGTAAATAACCAACTTTGATTTGAAGAAAAAAAGTATGTTTGAAAATCAGATAAGATGACAAAAATACACAAGGTTTAATGAGAGAAAGAACTACAGTCCAAAGAAACACTGCGAAATAAGCCAAATTAAAAACAATGAAGAACTACTGATTTAAAGATGTTGATTATATATACATTTTATACAGAATTATAACTTGATATACTCAATACTCATAAATATAAATTCTGATGACACAAGTCAGAGTTATAAATATATATTCACAATTATTAATTCAGAATTATAAACTAATATTCACAATTTATATATTCAAACTATATTCTATCTATTCTTCTAGATTTACCCGTTTTATAGATACATTCATGATTTACATTTATATATTCAGTTCTGTATCTATGTATTCAGACTTATCTATATATTCTATCTATCTGTTTTTATTTCTATGTTATCAATTACAACTGCATATATATATATATGTGTGTGTGCACATCTTATTTATAATTTAAGATTTGTATCTATTTGTATTCAGACGTACAACTGTACATTCAGATTTGATATAAGTGATATAAGTCACACACAGAGATCACAAATATTCATTTATAAATGTTTGTAAGTTATCATTAATAATCAAATTCCATCTGGAAAAGAAAATGAATGCAGAACACTACTGTTGCACTTTATTCAAATGTCGGAAAGTTCTCCGTCCATTGCGTCATCAGTTTCCAGGTACGAACTAATAAATTCCTGTTATTTGCCAACTCAATAAATTGGCACCTTTCCTGAGGCACAAGAATGCGCTAACGTAATTACAGCATTCAGGGTTGTATTTTATGGCATTATTCATGGTTTTTCCTAACCTATAGGTTGTAGGTAGAGACCACTCTCTGCAACTCTGATTGCCAGCAGAGCTCCACATCATGACGCATCTGCTTTTCACTCGCCCCTATAAATGGTTCCTATTTATAAAATAACACAACTAACCACCCAGGTCGAACTACAACTGCTATGGAAGCAATTTAATCACGCAACAGCGTGTACCCAAAGTGATCCGCACACATGCCCGCGTGAGTGTGCGATCATTATATTATAATTTATTTCTGCTATAATACACAGGTTTTTTGGCAGTTGCAAAAGGAGAGGGATGAGGGATAGAGCAAACACAGACAGATCGCATTTTCCTTTGACTGTAAAACGGATAGGCTCAAATCTCAGCACATGGCCTGCGGTGGACCCTCCCCCTTCCGCTGTCTCACACGTCCTGTTATTGATTTATTGGAGAGCTCAGGGCGCATACGTTCATCTTACACCAACCTCTCCCGCTGTGCTCCTAAAGCCCGGGCTTAACTGACAGGTGACGTGGTGACCACTATATGGTGCTGCCCCAAAACAGTGATGCGGGAAAGGTCCAAAGGGCTGACTGACCAAAGAGTGCAGTTTCACCAAGGTAATTACTTGAAAACACAAAAAAGACCCAGTTTTCAGATGCCAATGTGACTGTGTACATTACTGGGTCATGTGCATCGCTTGTTAGAAAAAGTGCTAAATCCACCGATTTGGATGTATAATTGGGCTTTGAGCAGATCCTAATAACCCTGTTGCCAGAGACACTCATTTCCATGCTAGAAAATGGACACACACACACTCACACAGGGTTGATGGCTTAAAGAGCGGGGCGGTAGAGCTTCTCTGGAGGAGGATGGTATTTCGACCTGCAGTTTTCGATCTGTGGTGAGCAATAATCCCTAGGGTGCCTATTTTGATTTCTTTTGTCCTGCTAAAGTCACCGTGTGCACTGTACATCAAAAGACCCGGTGTAAGCATGGCTGAGTGGATTACAACATCAGGATTAAAAAAGAGGAAAACCTTGCAACCTCACCAGGTCTTGGGTCGTGAACATGAGATTTCCAAAAATGTCATCCATGTGCAAAAGGGACCTGGGTGATAATCAAATCTCTCTCTCTCACACACCACACACACACACACACCACACACACCACAACACACACACACACACACCACCCCACACACACCACACACACCAGAACATATTACACACATAAGCTACTTTATGTACGACAGTACATACACATGCGCTTACAGTATGTGACCCTGGACCACAAAAACCACTCTTAAGTTGTTGAGCAATAGTTTATTTGTAGCAATAGCCAAAAAAAAAAAACATTAAAAAAAAACTATCTATATTTCTTTTATGCCAAAAATCATTAAGATATTAAGTAAAGATCATGTTCCATGAAGATAATTTGTAAATTTCTTACAGTAAAATATGATCAAAACTTAATTTTGATTAGTTACTATTCATTATGAACCTTCATTTGGACAACTTTAAAGGCGATTTTCTCAGTATTAAGTTTTTTTTTTGCACCTTCAGACAGTTTCAAATAGTTGTATCTCTGCCAAATATTGTCCTATCCTAACAAATCATTCATCAATGGAAAGCTTTCAGATGATGTTTAAATCTCAATTTTAAAAAAAAAATGACCCTTATGACTGGTTTTGTGGTCCAGGGTCTCTCACACACACACACACACACAACACACACACACACACACACACACACACACACAACACACACACTTTTTTCAAATAATTTTGATGACGTCTTGCAATCTTTCCTACATCTTTGTGTATACATCAGAATATATATATTATATATATATATATATATCCCCATATAATATATATACAATATATATATATATATATATTCTGATGATTGAAAATGATTACATATCCTTCTTCCATAACATATATATTGCTCAATATATAATATATTATATTCAGTATATGGCTTTGTTTTTTGTTATATTGGAGTGTTTAAATTAAAATGATTTCCTTCCTGTGTTAGTCTTGATTATTAGGGGTAGTTCACACAAAAATAAGAAAATTTTGTTAGTTATTTACCCTCAATTAGTTCCAGACATGTATTAATTATTTATTTATTTTCTGATTAACACAAAAATATATTTTTATAAAGGACATGGGTAACAAAACCTTGTCTGTTCCCCATTGACTTCCATAGTACTTGTTTCCCACTATTATGGAAAGTCAAGAGCCACAAGCAACTGTTTGGTCTCTCACATTCTTCAAAATATCTTTGTGTGTGTGGTGTGTGTGTGTGTGTGTGTGGTGTGTGTGGTGTGTGTGGTGGTTGTGTGTGTGTGTGTGTGTGTTCAACAGAAGAAAGAAACTCACAGGTTTAGAACCACTTGAGGGTGAATAAATGATGATTTCTCTAACTAGACTTCCTATATCTTACTTATTGCACTAAACATTTTGAATCCAGTTGGCTCTATGATTGAAATGATACTGTAGCTCCTCTGACTGATGAAAAAACACCCTTTTAAATAGAGATATATAATAAATATCATGAAAAGCCTGGAACTTAGAGATCTTTTTATCATCCAGCCCTTTATGCAGAGCATAGTTTATTGGAGAGGAGTTTCAGGTATGGACGAATAATGACAGATAACAGGATTGTGGAAGCGGTAGAAATCGCTCCATAAGCCAGGCTAACCAGAACTAAGCTGTAAACAGGATCCTGTAATGATTTTCAACACAGTTCATTGAATCTGCCATCACCGCCAGTGTCAACATCCTCGTGAGAATATTTGCGGTGGAGAAAAAAAAGTGCATTGGTCCACTTTCAGGACAGCCTGCTCCTCATAATCCACTCGGAACAAAGACTACTTTCCCAAAGAAAATCGAGGGGGAGTAATGAGAGCTTAAAAACTCCCTGTTTTGCATGAAAAAAAACAAAAAAAACAAACCGGCTCCATTGGTTAAGCACGGCATGTATTCTGTTTTGAACATTAAAAGCATCAGTATATTCTCTGCGGCCTGGCAGATTCTAAACTCTGACAGGTGTACAAAACGGCTGGGAGAGAATGAAGGAGCGGCTCAGTAAAAATGTGCTTTTAAGTAAGCCTCCATGATTCAGGACACAGAGAGTGCATCGCTTGATACATCTTTTTTTAAAGTGCTCCGAGCTGCCCGCTTCTAGGGTAGATTGCACAAGCGAATGCATCGGAAACTTCGCAAAAAAAAGCTTTGATATTCAATTTATCGTCATCTGATAAGAAATAAGGATTTTAAGGCATTTTAAAAACTTTTTAAAACTTTTAGTGTTCCAAATGGCTAATAATATTCATATATACTTAAGTGTTCCACATGAATCAGTTGCCAGTTGCTATTTAAAAAAAGCCCAATAAAATATTAGAATCTGACCGGGTCAACAAGGCAGCCAAAAGCAAGACCCTGTGAAAGCCTGATTTCCATTCTGCAACTGATCAAAGCAAAGAAAAGGGCAAGCTAGGGAGCCCTCGTGTTTCTACAGTCAGCTCTAAGGTTTCAGAGCACCTGTAATGAGCCCTAATGATGGACAGGGTGGGCTAAGAGCCAGGTATTCTTGGCAGCCCACTTTTCTGACATTTCACTTAATGTTAGCAAAGTGATATATCCTCGTCCTCTCGTTGCCTCCGTCTTTGTCTCGATTTTCTCTTGCTAAGCCGTGGGTGATAAGCTTCAACCAGGTGTCAGTCGACCGAGGTCTTTCTCTCACCTTATCTCACATGCCAAGTTTCAGACATTGTTTTCACACCGTAAAGCTTAGACGCTACAGGTAAGAGCCCTGTAAGTCAAGTCAAGTCAAGTCAAGTCTGCTTTATTGTCAATTCTTCCACATGTACAGTACATACATACAGAGAATCGGCCTTGCGTTACTCCAGACCCCGGTGCATACAGATAACACTAACGTGAGAGCCTAATAATCTAGATCAATCTAAACTCTAAGATAAAAACTATACACTAAGGGAATGTAAAAAAGACATAATAGCAAAAATAAAATAAACCATAAGGTTAAATAAAAAGCAGCGCAAGGCACATGGCAGATAGAGTGCAAACCAGTGAACAAACAGTGCAGATAAAAAGATTTAACTGCTTGATACGATAGCAAAACTCTGAGGGAATACGTCAGATTTGAGGACACAAGCACATATTCAAGACTGGAGGAACCAAATGTAATTATTTAAAAATGAAGTGTGTCATTTGTTTGGATGGTACATTGCAAAGTTCAAATAGAAGTAATTCAATTCAATTACATAACAATTTCAAATCAGATTTATTCATAATGCGCGTTTCACGGTAACACCAGTGGTCAAAGCAGCTTACAGAAAATAATGTTTATAGTATTTATAATTAATTAAAAATGTATGTTTAAAATAGCTTAATTTCATCATATCTTTGTCACATTTAGCAGAATCAGAGCTGCCCAATAATATAATTTTTGGACCAATGCAATTAAGCAATGAGATATGCTGTACAAAACACTTTCTACATCCATTTTTCAGTGGTAATGTATATTGCCTTATGCAAGTATACTACATGTATGTGAAATAAAGTTGGATATACTTTGTATACAGATCTAGGCAATAAGACGAATTAATAGGTTGATTTCCTAAAAAGTGTCACTTTTTTAAGCCAATTATAGTATTTAATTTACACAATTCCCTTTATTAGGGACAGACCCATTAAAATTCCAGTTTCCATTGAGCACTAATCTAAAAACATGGTAGTTACAGACCCGAATCCAAATAGCCCCAAATGATGAAAGGATGCAGTGAAAGTACTTATCAGCACTGAATGAGCTAATCTTTGGACTCAGAAATTAATTACGCTTTTGACGCAATGTTCTTTCTGAAAAGACCAGCAGAAACTTCCTTTTCAGTGCTAGTTTGGTGCTACATGATGAACCAGTATAGCATGCTGAAAGGAAATGATCGATTATAATATGAATATCTTTGATTCATGATATATGATTTATAATGTGCTGTACAACTATAAAGCAGACACAAATAAGCATAGCATTGGTTATTCAGATCACTTGTAAGTCTTCTGTTGGTTCTTTTGTTTATTGGTCGGTTACAATTAGTTTTGCTTTGCACCTGTGACTAAGAAATTGAAAATATGACCATGTTGGTCAACGTGGGGGAGAAACTCTAAAAGAACATAATGGTTGCCCTAGATTTGCCAAACAGCTATGGTCTTTCTGGTGAAGATTGTGCCACAAATGAATCCTTATTGACCAATGAACTCATGCATTCAAAACACGCTGGTCTTTCAGCAGGGAGTGGCCTTGGTGCGTGTTTTAAGTTGCGCATGCGCGCTTGCATGTGTGCGTGCAAAGTGCGCCCGTATTCTGGAAAAAAAAAACAAACAAAAAACTCAGGTGTGTTCCTCAAGGAGCGGTCACTAACAACTCACATAAAACGGCACCAAGTTCAGCCAGGAATTTAAGCAGATAAATGGCCTCTCAATCCCCTCAATCGGGTCTACAATGAAAGGCTTTAAGTTTTCTGCATAGCTGTCTGAAAAATGGCTAGGGAGGGAAAGAATGAGGGAACACTCTCTTGGCAAGCTGCGTGATTAGTCTGTTAGCTGGCACAAGCGGAGGTCTCCCCCTTCAAGGCGAAGAGGAAAGCAGGAAGAGGGGAAAAAGGGCAAGGGGTTTGATTTCAACTTCCAGAGCATTCTGTCTGGGGGGAGTTTCCTCTTAAAAAAACCAGCCCCCCCTTCATACTTTCCTTCTCACTTTTTTTTTCTTTTTTTTTACACAAACTTACACACACACACAACACATTCAATTTCTCTCCAGCTAGGCTAGTGGACCCACTGGGAACCAGTGCAATCTAGCCTCATTCACGTGTTCAGTTTTGAGAGTTGGGGTTTTTTAAATTCCTCTTGCATCAGCACAAGGTCTCGCCTGCAATCCGCCGAGCTTTGTCATATGGGGTGTGCCATTCGTGTCTGTATTCGTATTAGGCTCTGTTTACCACCTGACGTTAATGACATAATTGAAATACACACGGCACAGCACCAATACCCAGCACCAACTAGCGGATGCGTCAACTAAAAATTGCAAGTGGGTAGTGAATAAAGGTTTTCACAACGAATTGTGCTCCCTGTACCACAAAAAAAAAAAAAAAAAAGTTTAAACCAGCCCTTGCAGTTTACTGGTTTTAGCTGTTCGAGTAGTCTCCCAGGTTGGACAAGCTGGTTTGACTGGACAGTTATTGATGACATTTAGACACTTTTACGTTTCAGGATAGGAGATTGGCAAATGCCAGTTTTGAGCCAGCTAAGGTTTAGGTAGTCTACAATCCCTGACCAAATGGAGGGAAAAAAAATACCTCTCGTAAATCATTAAACACTGACAAACGAAAACAACTTGGCCAAAACGGGAGGCTGGTATAAGCTGGTTTGTGCAGACTGGTTAGGTTGGTCGGTTCTGATGGTTTTAGAGGAGACACTTTACATGGCGAGACGATTCCCCAAACCCATCTAAAACCATAAAAACTGTCCAGCTTAAACAAACTTGCCCAAAACTGGGAGGCCCCTGGCGCTGCTTAAGTTTTTTTTTTTTTTTTCACTAAGCATTTCAAGATTGTCACGCCCAAAGTTGTCAGAGTACTTATTTTTTTTTTTTTTTTAAAAGAGCAAAGGTCTTTGAATTTATGCAAACTGGTTAGGTTGGTTAAGTTTTGTTGTTCTTAGAAAGGTCTTGGACATTTTTCAGTAGAAGATCAGGTAGACCAACCTGTGAAAAACACCAGCTGATATTCTAGGAGCCATCTAGATCCAGTTTAAACTACACAGCTACTAGGCCAGACTGGTTTGCCATGTTGGGAGAGAGCAGTTAGGACCATTCTTTTAAAAAAAAATCAGTTGCTACGTTAGGGATGGCTTAAGCAGCTAGTTTTTCAGCAGGGTTTTACATGATGATCACCGCTGTCTCAAGTACTAAATTACTTTGTATATCAAAGAAAAAAAAGTATCAAAGACTGTACTACATAACTGATGAGGTTAATTCTCTTGCCAGGAGGCCAAATTTCACTCAAATTAGATCATGATAAATGGCAAAGTCACACACCACACACACACACACACACACACACACACACACACACACACCCCGAAACAACTCTAGTACCCTGATGAAAAGACCTGCTAGACCAAGTTACTAACAGGGATAAACTCAACCTGACCAGCATGGAAATTGCCAGCCTTTTAAGCAGGGATAAAAGGGCCATGCAAAAGTTTCACACCAAACAACCAGATCATTGACAATGGCAGTGACCAATCCATTTCATTGCATCAATGGTTGATCAGTTATCAAGAAGCGATTGTATTTGAATGTTTCTGTAAGGACCAGGGCTCCCTCACGACATGAAAAAAAAACTCTCCCTATAAATACTGTTCTGAAAAGAAAAAAAAGGTTTGGAACAACATCCCACACTTCTTGCTACAGAGCGCCTACAAAAGAGCTTTTGTTCTCCACACAAGACAATTGAAATATTCCAAAAAGGATTCCCACACGGATTCTTAAATGCCAGCTCTGCACTTGCCTTTCGGCATGAGCAAAGTGCCAAAAGCACAAGTGGCTCGCGGGCACTACACGCGTCCATTTATGCAAAAGCAGACGCTCTGTAGCTGATCGTACAAAAGGGTAAGTTTTACAAGAAATGGCACCATCAAAACCAGCGCTCATAACACAAATGGTGCAGACGAAGAGAAAAAAACCATGCACCACAGGAACAGAGAGGAACGAAACACAATGCGATCCCTTGCTTTTTCTGCTTAAGAGAGGGTTAAAGACCCAACAGATACTGCTGCTGTTAGGTTATGGCGGAGTAAAAAGAAAACAAGTGGAAAAGACTAGAATCTGAAAAGCTAATTCGGCACAACACGGCTCACACCAGTGACTTCACAGACGGCTTCTGAAGACAACACAATTGAGAGAAGTGTACACGAAATCTGGTAGAGTAGGTAGGAGCAAACCTTTTCCGGGTTGTGTGTGCGTATCATTTAGAAGTAGCCGTGCAACGGTGGAGTTGCAATGCAAAACCGTGTCCTAACAGGCACTTCGTACAGCTACTTAACGAAGGCCACCGGTTAAGAGCTTGTGTACGTCCGCGAAAAGTGTAGTGATATGTTTGCATCAGTAGTGAATGTGCATTCCTGCATGCTCTACTACACCGATGACATTTGCACAGCTCTGATTGCCGACCAGGCTGGTTCTTCACTCGCCACGAAAGTGGGGTCACAGTTTCGTCCACCTTGCCTCACAGGCAGCGGTTTTGATCCACTTGACGAAGGCGGAAAGACCGAGCAGTGAGAAACCATGACACAGAAACGGCATTGTAGCTAGTCTTTGAAAGCATGTGTTCTTAACAGTTTTCCAAGTTTTAAGACTGGACTCTTGAGGTTAGATCAACTCAAAGTGCAAGTTAGTAATATTCGTAAAACCATCTTAGTAGTATAAATGCTTCCATAAAATGAGGATGAAAGTACATACACGCACTTAGTTCAGGGATTAATATTATTATGTATTATTATTCGATCACATAGAATATCATTTGATGTTTCTATTCATATTATTTAAATTTTTGGATTGGCTTTAAGCTTGAGCCTTTGCAATAACCCGGAGCACACGATGTGACAAAAGGGACACCGATCGATGGTACAACTAGTGTAAAGTTATTATGATTTTTATCTACTTCTACTTTCACCATAAAAACAAAAATTGATATAGACCACAGTTGTAAGAGTCTTTCGCTGCAGATATTTAACTGGACATGGAATCGCACTAATGCAATCCTTCTGTTCAATGATATATTTAATATATTTTATTTATAGAATTCAAATGAACAATGCACCAACTATCTCTATACTATTTGTTTACAATGTTTCGGCGACATTAGCTTGTGGATGGAAAAAAATGGACTGCTTGTGCGTTTTTTAAATTTTGATTGAAATGCATTTGTGATGGACTGTTTTTTAATGACAACTTAAAATGCACACCATTATAATTAAGGCCTACTCCTTTGAAAAAACGTGCCCAGATAAAATCAGAAGTGGTGCATAAAAATTTTTTGGGGTCAACTAACTTGCCACTCAGAACTGCTTCATACAAGTAGTCTTTCAACCCCATAAGTCTTGTATAAGTGTTTGCCGACATGTATGATTCGTTGGTTTTAGGTGAGGAATGAAGTTGAACCCGTGAAGGTAATAGGCTGCTGTTGCTTTTTATACCACCGCAGCGCAGAGATGCACTCCTCAATTCACAGCCAATTCGCCTGTGGCTGTTGTTGCTTAGCAAAACTGCCATATCAAGCTTCGTTGTCGGAGATCATATTGGGGATGAAACAACAGGCATATAAATGTGAATATGAAGTATGGACTCTCTTCAGACTAAATGACTAGTAATGCTAACTGAAAACTGGATGGAAAAATGTTTGTGTTTTTTCCCTTCCGTTTTTGAGGCTCCCTTCCATCAGCATTTACTCAGGCTCTTCTTGTTGTTTTACCCAAACAAAATGTGTTTTTCTTCTGTCGGAGGAGATATTTAGCCAGAATGTAGTAGCATGGAAAACATTTAAATTGATCAAAAGTGACAATAAGGCACTTTTTCAATTCCAACTAAATGCTGTTCTTTCATTAAAATCTCACAGTTTTTTTTTTTTGTTTTTTTTTTTTTTGCAGCAAATCCGCATATTTAGACTGCTTGCTGAAGGAGCATGTGACACCTGAACAAGGGGGTAATGATGCTTGAAAAGTCAGCTTTGCATCACAGAAATAAATTACATTTTTTATAACGCTGATATAGACGACAGCCTATCTTAAATGGGTCATTTTTTTCACAATTTTACTGTTTTGTACTTGATTTTTTTTATTATATAAATGAAGCTGGGTGTGAGACTTTTCAAAAATACACTTTTGAAGGCGGCAGTGCCCAATTGAAAAAGATTGAAGTTATCAAGCTCCAAACAACTCTTGTTTGCCTCTCTTCTTTGGCATGAGGAAAATCGCCTGTAATTTACGCTCTTGTATGATGTTGTGCACGGGTTGACAAAATAATTAGTATTTCCCTTGCATCATAGCTCTGAGCAGCATTTTGGGAGCTTACATTCAAAATGCCGCCATACAGTCAAGAGAGATAAACATGATGAGGTCAAACTAGAGGGCTCTCAGTTAAAGTGCCATTCGGCATCTGTTTTTGAGTTGACCAAAGAAAATCATATGGGTTTGAAATGGCATGCATAAATGATGGCAGAATTTTGAACTTATTGCTTAAGTTTATTATAGAGGAACCTCACACTGTCCAGCTAACATCAGTAGGTGCTGGATTGGCATCAGCTGGGCAGGTCAAAACGGCATCAGTCCGACCCATATACCAGTTATTGTCATATACTTCTATTGTCACAGTGGGTGGATCTAGAAAGAATTGTGAGAGAGACATCCATCTGTAAATCCTGCATTGAAAGCACAGTTCAAAGGCTGGTTGTCTGTAGTTCAGGGGTGGGAAGAGAAGATACAGGTTTGGGAAGGTGGCACTGCCACATAGATCTCTCAAAGTGCTTTGACCACGCTGGAGAAATGCAAGAGAATGAAAGTGCAAGAGGTGAGGAATGTTCCAGCAGGGCAGTTTATAAAAAAGGAAACGGTGAAGTTGCAAATCTCTGACATCCTCAAACATTCCAGCTCAGCTATGCAAACACAGACACCTCAAACACTCTGTAAATAGCTTTTATGAAAAAAAAAATGTGAACAATGTGTTGAGGCTGACATGTGAGGCAGCAGAGGCTAGATGCTTAAATGTGCATTTTTTGATGAAAAGGGGTGGTGAGTGAGGGAGGAAGGTAAAGGTGTTCTGAGAGAATGATAAGGGAGGGGATTATGAGTTCACATGTGTCACTGAGAACCCCCAAACACTTCTTTAAAGGATTAGTTTGGCCAGAAATGAAAATTCTGTCCTAGCTTTACTCATTCACTACCCGTTAAACCACTGTATGAGGGTTAGTTCTTCCGTGAAACACTAAAAGAGAATTGATATAACTCAGTCTCCTTCTCTCTTCCACCCCAACATCAAGGAGAGGTGAGACCCTTTGAGCAAGGGGCAATCAACCCCCCAACTGTTACGGTGTGTGTGTGTGTGAACTTGATGGGTTAAATGCAGAGCACGAATTTGGGAGTATGGGACACAATACTTGGCTACACATCACTTCACCTTTCTAAGCCTAAACAGGACACAAAAGCACCCAAAAGTTTTGGGAAGGTAGCATTAACATCTGAGTAGCTTTGTGAGTAATAGAGCTAAATTTAAGCCAATTATTGATTGATAATCTCCAAATGAATCATTCAGGCCAGGCTGGCTCCCAAAAGCACTGCAAGCCTAAATTGTAAAACTACTACAGCAGGTTTATTACAGTTATAACTAAAAACTAAATATATTTACTTGAAAATAAATAAAATGTTAACTGAAATAGATTAGAATACATTTTTTAAAAAACAACAACTTTATTTTCTTTACTTCAAAGGCATATTAAAAAACGTATAAAAATGAAAAAAAAAAAAAAACGTTTGAAAAAATATAAAAATATACCGTATAAAATTTTCGAAAAGTGGAAAATAGATACTTATTAAGAAAACTGTAACAGTAAACATTAGCTTGATAATAAAATAAAACTTAAAACTAAGAAAAAAAAAAAAACTAATTTTTATTTGCGCTGTGATTATTATTTATTAACATTGGTTTTAACCTGACACTTTCAGACCTTAAAATTAAAAATGCAAATTCAAAAAAAATTGGACATTGGAAATAAAAAAAATAAATAAATGGCAAAAAGCATTTAAATGAACATTTTAACTTTCAATTTAAAAAGAAAAATGGAAATTTAAAAATTTAAAAATTTTACAATTAATAAAACTAACAGTATTCTCAATGATACACTGACCCCGGCACCAATGGTCTCTACAATCTTCTAGCTTCTGGTAAAAGTTTTTTTGGAAAAAGGCAGCTGTGATTATGAACTGGATGTAGATTCAATGTAAAAGATCTGATAAAAATTATGTATGCATTGCTACTTTTCTTTATTTTTCTTATTTTTAGTCAGCTTGACAGTCCTCAAAGCCCTTACTTTTAAATATACTAAAAAAAGTCGCGGTTTTCTTCAGAAAGTCACTCTTTGGTGTTCCACACTAAGCAAGTCATATGCAATGTTAAATAGCTACTTCGTTCACAGTATAGGTTGTGTTTGTGTGTGTGTTGTGTTGACTGACTGTGTGGTGTGTGTGTTGTGTGTGTTTGTTGACTACTGTGTGTGTGTGTTTGTGTGTGTGTGTGTGTGTGTGGTGTGGTGTGCTTTGTGTGTGTGTTATCTTACACTCCACCACCAGCTTCAGCGGGAAGGATTCTGGGTTCGATCTGCGCCCTTCTGATTCACCAAGCAGGTGATTTCTTTTCCATTTTCAGAGGCCCGCCGGTGCGGAATCAATCCGATACCGCTTTCACAGTGACCGTTCCGTCCCATCTCGGGCACTGAGGTGTGAATTATAGCGGTCCAGCAATGCTTGTGATCCAGGAGATTGTTGCCTCTGGTTTTCCTTTGTGCTGCTTTTTCAAGCAACTTGCCAATGCATCTCAACCTCAGAAGAGCTGCTCTCGCAACCGGGATGGCAATAGCTTGTGTTTTCTGGCTTGGCTGATGGAGGAATAAAATTCAAAAAGTTTGGCAACATCATTTTGCTTTTCAACACTTTTTTTTTTTTTTTTTTTTAAATCATCAAGTGTGAGCTTGAGCTCAAAGACATCACAGCAACGCACTTCAGTACTCATACCGTTATTGACTTCTATTAATGGGAGTAAGTAGAGTCGCCGTCGCATTTACCATGAGAAAAAAAATAAAAAAAAAGCATCGACAGATTGTTTCAAACATTGGCCACTTATGACATAGCTACTTACTATATAAAAATACACAACATGAAATATTGATTTTGATTACTGAGAATAAAGCTCACAGTTGAGCATACGCAGAGGCATGAACTAGCTACAAACCTTTGTTGGGAAACCAATGCCTGGTGATCATCTGTTGGACTGTCAATTATAGAGGTCATAATACAAAAATATTTGTATATGTAATATGCATAATACTGACAACTACAGACCTGATGGTCAACAGTGAGACCAAATATTAAATAATCTGTCATTGTGGTTTTTGTTTCATTTACGTCACATTTAATGAAAGCAAATGAGACAATTGCTGAAATTCAAATTAAAACTTTGCTTTTACACATTTGTCTTAATTCACTAAAATTCAAATATAAAGAAAACAACTCAAACAAAATGGCATCTTACATTTAATGCTAAAGAAGCATAAGGAGGCTCACTTCTGAAACAATTAAAACCTGATTATCACGCACCTTTGTCTAAAATTTAACATAAAAATTTTTTGTAAAAATCCACTGAAATCAAACTGGAGACATTTAAGTAATTGTAATTTTATTTTTAGACAATTTTTCCTTATTTCACTCAAATTTGATTTAGTTAATAAATTCTTTTTATGAAACAACTTGTTAAAAGCAATTAAATAGTTTCACTTATGTGGCATTTTACAGATACAAAAGATATTCATTTATTTATTTTGAACATCTATCTAACATTAATGTAAAGCAAAGTAGACAATTGCTAAAATTACTTTTGTGTGTATGTGTATGTGTGTGTGTGTCTGTGTGTGTGTGTGTGTGTGTGTGTGAGTGTGTGTGTGTGTGTGTGTGTGTGTTTATACAATAAAATTAATATAATTTCATGAAATAACTGAAACAAAAAAAAACTGCTGAAATGAAATAAAATTTTGATTTACTTTTCCCAGAATTAAAATATCACGAAAACAACTGAAACAAAATCTATCTATCTTTAATATTTAAAAAAAAAAAAAGTGAATTGCTGAATTGAAATTAAAATTAGATTTTTTTGTCTTAATACACTAATAACAATAAAATTCATAAAATAAATAAAATAAAAAAAAAAATGCCGATATGCGAACAAACAAAAAAAACTGCTGATTTGAAATTAAAATTTGATTTACTTTTCCCATAATTCAAATATTTTGAAAACAACTGAAACAAAATGTATTTATCTAACATATCTAACATTTTCTGAAATGAAATGAAATTTATTTGATTTACTTTTTTGTTTTAAAACACTAAAATTAATTAACAATTTTGTCTTAACTAAAACTAACAAACTTAAATTGACAAAATTTCATTAAAATAAAAAAACTGCTAAAACGAAACTAAAGACACGCTTTACATTTTTAAATTGTTTTAATTAAAAGGAATATGTAGGGTAATACTGATTTTTATCACTAAAAACTGTTATATAGCAGTGTATATAAATAATGTAAGCAAATAATAGTATCCATTCATATACATGAAGCCTTGGTTATCTGATGCTGATCATCTCCTGGCCAAACATACAACAATAAAGCTAAAGACAGAGGTTAGCAATGATAAAGGAACGCTTCATTTGTGTACTCAGGGGTAAACAGGGCTAGAGACGCTTGAACACAGCCAACATGGATAAACAGTCAGCACTGATTCATAGCATCACTCTGTCTCTGATGATAGCATTAGCTTACTCATTCAAATGATGAATCAGGCTAATGGACGACATTAGTGTTAAAGCAGACAGCAGAAACACTACTGTGAGTGAAGCTAATGCAGTTTAGCACGACTCCGTGTCTGTGTTTTCCTAAGACTTCAGTCCGACCATCAACTTTGAAGTTTGTTGTCTACTTGATAGAATTCTGTTGGTAATATAAAATTAGGAAACATTGTAAATATTGCTTTGATTTTAAATTGCAGTAATTATTTGGCCATTAAGTTTCCTAAAGACTGTGCCAGTAGGCTAATTTCATGCTCCCTGCTCATGTCATGACACGAGTGTGAGAGCAGAGCTATTTTAAGAGCATCTCCGACTTGAACGTCAATGGCAAAATTAGCGATGGGAAAGTTTGATTCATTTCCACGAATCAGTTATTCTTAAATAAATTGCTTCAAAACACCAATTCAGTGATTTGTTCGAGTCATTTTTAAGCATGGAATTTTATGTTTTTACATCATTATTATTCCTACAGTGAACTGTTTGTTACTCAAGCTTTCATGGTTACGGTTGCCATATGTCAAGCATTTAAATCCACCAATCAGAGTTTTTTCATAAATCAATGGGTCAAAGACGAGACGTCCTATTTTGATTTTATATACAGTATATAAATGAAATGTTAATGTTTCAATTAACTTTTGTGAAAATAAAATGTCCAAATATAGGTTTCATTCAGCACAACAGATATAATTATGTAATAAAGAAACAAAATACTTATTCTGACCTGCATTTGCAATATATAGAAGAAAAAGTTACCATACTAAATTTTATTATATTTTAAATGATTAAAAACTTTTTGCTGACATTATTCTTTAGTGGTGTAAAGAATAATGGCAAAATTGGTAAAGTTTACAATTAACTAGTTTTTGGTGGCTACACTGTGATTGCTAAATACAGTTTTTTTTAATGTCATCTAATAATTCTTGTTATAAATATTCCTTATTACTTTTTGGTATTTAAACTATTGTTACACTGAATGACATTTTAATGGGCGCGTCTTCTGTGCATCATGGTTAAGTGTTAGTCATTTTCTTATCAGAAAAAAATACAATTAAACAGAACACATTTTAAATGTAGGAAAAAAAAATGAAAGCGGTATTAAACTTTTATTGTTATGATGCTTGAAAACAATACATTTTTCAGCCCAGTGGTTTACTTAATCTTCCCAACCTGGCAACCATGCATTAGTGTGCTCTCTACATTACGGAAAAAGTGCTAATGAGCTGAAAACACCAATGCAAACATGTAATTTGAAGTTTAGCTGTCTCTATTGAGATATTATGCTCTAAAACATTTAACATTTACATTTAGCCATTTAGCAGATGCTTTTATCCAAAGCGACTTACAAATGAGGACATTGGAAGCAGTTAAATGTAATACAGCCAGGGTTTTTTTTCACGCAGTAGTTTGTGGCTAAATCTAAAAGCAAACCATGCGTGTTGACATTCTTTTGATTTGTGCACGTTCAAACATTTAAATGCCAATTATATTGATTACATTCCTGAGAAAAATAATAACGATCAATCGTTTAGCCACTATCGTATAATCCTAGTAGCGGGTCTATAAATAAACATGTGTTACTTTACCCGAGCATTTTTGTATAAGATTGGTAGTCCCCGGCGCTGTTTCCGCTTGGGGGCATGTGTGGGCGTACTGCACAGATGTTTAGCCTGCCAGCATCACCATCTCATGGCGTCGATTCCTATATTAGAGGTTTGGGTCGCCGAATGGAGCCGTTGTGACGAGTGACCGGTGGTTGCACATAAGGCCTTTATTAGGGAAAGTTTTTTTCTGTTCTTCCTATTGGTGGGGTGGAACTTCAGCCATTTGTTTTGTGCCTATTCTCCCTCCACCCACCTCAATTTCCTTCCCCTAAACGCTGCCAAACCAGAACGGAAAGAGGTGAATTTCATTCCGCACCATTCTTCTATTGCGTTTTCCCAGTCATGCATTTCTGGCTACCCGTCACTTTGCTTTGCTGTTTTATTTTTAAATCTCTGTGGTATAAATCCTATTGGATGGAGTCAATCACTGAACAACTACTGGCCCCTGTTTGCGGAACGATCACTATAGCCTAACCCTTCTTATTGTTGTTCTAACATCTCTACATGTGGGTTTTTATTGAAAACTTGCACAAGTGTTTGTGTTTCATGTAAGCTTCCAACTTAGTGTAGTTTTTTTTTTTTTTGGTTGAAATCTGCTCTTATTTAACTGTCCACCCAAGTATCTTTTTATTTCAAGCATGCTCAGTACAAATGTTTTTATTTGAAAACTTGTGATAATTGCAAACTTCTGGGATTAACCTTGGAAGCATCAGGTTTAATAATTCATAGAAACGTAAATAATCAGACCTCACTAATGTTTGGGTTGCTACAGTAATGGCTCTTATCATTTTTGTTATTTTCCAGAGATAACCTGTATATCATTTAAAAGTAAAAACCTAGATATATGGTGTCAACTTAAAAAAAAAAAAATTAATCTCATTTAAATTTTTGCCTTTGATCTATATATTATATATTATCTCTATTTTTTTTATATATATTCCGAATCTTATAATATCTATATTATATCCTCGTCCTCTTTTTCCCCCGCTACCTTTTAATTCTGTATGTTATAGATGTGTGTGTTATCCATATTATATATCTATAGATATTATCTTGAAATAGCCCACCCCCTCACATATATTCTTTCCTTTTAAATAAGCTCTCTTTTTATCGTTGTATATCACTAAAGATTTTTAAGTAATTTATATATCCCCCAAAAGTTTTTGCCGCCAGTGAGATTTTAATGTTTTTTATTACATTTTAACTTACAATTTTAGGAAAATGTCCCATAAAATTTTCGATAGACTTCTGAAAAATTTTTTTCATTATTCAATCGTTTTCAACATCAAAAATTGAAGGCATGTAGTTCACATACTGTTTTCCCCTGTGAGACTCCCTATAGTAATGATTGTCTTTGATGGTTTTTCATCTAATTCAGCATTATTTTGTGATGATTTTCTGAAGGACTACAGTGGGGACACTTGCTTTCTGGAATGGCAGTAATGATGCGTAAAATTCAGCTGCGGCATTTCACAAGAACTAAATTAATTTTATAATAGATTTCAAACAGAATACAGTTTATTTTAAATTTTTATAATATTATCTTTTTCTACTAGGCTAGTCAGATTTTTTGAATCTAAATAACTGGCTAGCCTTTGATGAGCCATTTTAACATTTTTACAACCCAAATCTTTTTGTGTACATATTTCATGTACCAAAAATCTATTCATATACCAAAAAAAAAAAAATAATAATAATTTTTGAGACTGGAACTAATCAAGAAACTCTGTTCTCACCTTGTGAGTTTTGGTGCTTCCGCTGTCGGTGAACTCACCAGCGTGCAGATTGAACATATCCATTTGGTATACGCGTGACCTCGGGTTCCACTCGAACACGCTGACTGTCCAGACCGCTGCAAAAGAGGCTGCAAAGGGAAACATTAGAATGGCCCATGTATCATAGCCTACATCATAATTTCGTAAATGAATTCCAGACATCGGCTAATATAGAAACACACCACCAAATTGACTCGCGTTATATTCCTGGACCTGAACTTCCTTCCCTTGGAAAGGGAGAGCAGTCTCAGACTGATTGGGAGCGCAGTGGCTTCATATTCTATCGCTGAATGTTTTGCAGACTGTCTCAGCATGAGACTTATTCCTGCTTTGATTGCCCATAATTTAAAGAAAAAAAAAACTTTGAGCTATCTCATCATCACAGCATCAATCTACATGATCATGTGATACTGGATCAGAGGTGCGGGCTGAACAAAATGCAATCTGGATGAGAAGCATTGATTAAGTCAATCTGAAACATCAACTGCTTTTACTCCCACAATGCAACACATGAAACAGGACATTAGTGAAACAGGAGGCAGCCCTTGATTTTGTATCTGTAATTACTGATTGGATTTTTTATTAGGAAGATATTGTGCTAATGAATTGATCAGTAATAAGACCAGAAACTGGTGTTTAACCCTTTAAAGCCTGATTAAGTCTGAAAAATTTTTTTTATTTTTTTAATTGAAAGGTTTGTTTGAACAGTTATTCTACATTACCTCATAAAAATCAGTAAATGTTTCACAGCTAAAAGATGAAGATTTTACTACATACAGTATAGCCATGCCTATCGTTCTCAGTCCCTTTTTGGGGGGATAAAAGAGTCTTTAGATCTCTATTATGTGGTTCAAGGCCTCATATTAGTATGAAAATAATTTAATTGTTTTTTTTTGCTGGTAGGCTGTGATATAATTAGTCTTAACTTTCTCATCCTATCACCCGCCTAACACAGCTCTTCAGCAATAACAGATGGGAAAAAATTGGATTCTGCAAACTGAATAATTACATTACACACTTGACTTGTACGTAATTAAGTGCATAAATAATTAAAAATCATCCAAATAATATTCTATGCTGCTTTTAAAATGGTAACTTGTCCTTGAACAAAACAGTTCAAGTGATCACTATATCATAACAGGAGGTTTAAAGCTTATAAAAAGAAAATAATTGCAAATTTTTTATTATTACTCATGATAAACTCACACTACAGTTGCAGACCAAATCATAATGCTTTTCAACACAATAAATACTTCCCGCTTTGAAAAAAAAAAAAATAATTTGAACTAAGGGACAATTGAAGAGGAACCCCCGTTGGCTGTTATCCCAGACGGTGATCTTTGTGGCCTCAAACTCGCACATGCAGCATTCACTTATGACGTCCGCAAAGTTCAAGTTTTGCAAACTCACTGGCTTTCGTCTTTAACCGCATTACAAAAGCAGGGTAAATAAAACAACCCGTGTTTTGGTTCAACTAACTTGGCGGACTCCGGCAAAGCTCCTGACGGAGACAGAAGCGAAAAGACCTCCGGCTCAGAGCTTCCAGGAGCAAAGGCCAGGGAGCAGCATGAGAGCATGCTCCATATACAGTATACTGATGGAATAAAGAATAGCTCAGTGCTCACACACACACACATTCACAAAACAGCTGCTTTTTCGACGAGAATCTACAGATACAATCAGCCTGCTCACAATGCTCCAAACACAGACCTCAAATTGCATTGCAACTCGAGAGAGGATAAAAAATCCATCAAATACAGTGTTTGCCGGCCCCACATATAATGATACAATACACCTAGCTTGATTCTGTTATGACACGCATTACCCTTGAATGCAAATGCAGGTTGTCTACTCACTCTACAACAACCCCTTCAACGAGCATTGACAAAGAACCAACTCGGGTGTGTTATGTTCCACCAACAGGCATTAAATCAAGAACTGACCTTAGGATGGCAAACCTCCTATAACTCAGAAAATCGTTTAGCTAACACCGAACTATAAAGTATATGACACTGTGGAGGATGCCAAATACTTGTACTGTACTGTAATGTTGTTTTTGTATAAAAAGGTCCCTGAGGCTCATATGACACAAGCTTGATTTCATGGCATGATTGTGCACTTAAACTTAATTACGGCCAGAAGATGTTGTCTTATTGGGTTTTACTCGGGCACATGAAAAATTAAAAACTTTTATGCATTTTGGCTCTCCCATTTTACAAGACAACAGCTTTTTTTGGGGACCTGAAAAGCCAAACTTTGAAAACGTATTTTTTCAACGTGAGAGTTTTTGAAAAAATATCCTCATTGCGTTTCAGTCCGATAGGAATTTTCTTACAAAGGTAACATCACCCAACTCGTGGCCTGGCAATGCATAATCCGCATTTTAAGGCCATTTTTGTGGATCCATGTGAACAGGATTTATTTTGACAAAATATGTGAATCTTTTCCAAACTCTAAAAGAAAAAACTTGTGCAAACATACCCTTAGTCAAGTGTTTAAGTTTTTTGGCAGCAATTGAAAACGTGGCTGCTTCGTCTATTCCAATGTCAGTTTTTGTTTCTTTCATGTACAGTACTGGCAACGCAGAGCAATGGTGAAGAAAACTTGCTTAGCAGCTTTCAGTTATGAACATAGGGTTTAAGCTATCCTCAATTATCTGAATAACACTAACATGTGGTTTAACCGCACTGATATGTCTAGCCTATAGTATCCACCTCAATTACAGCATTCTCATGACGTTTATATATCTGTCAGAATAATGCAAGAACGCATAGTGGACCCTTAAACTTCCTGACCCAAAGAAAAGGGAAAACAGAAGACTTATTTACTACTATTTTTATATACCTTTCCATCTTAAAAAGCCTTCGAAATAGCTTTCTCTGTCACATAGTCTTGCTCGTTATTTGTATTTGAACTAATATCTTCGACTACATGGCATCCGTTGTGGCTGTTTACTTTCAATAAGCTCCCATTTAACATGCCAATCACATAAGGATAGAGGTATGCAAACCGCGTGCACATATCACTTGTGTGCTCATTGCATGTCCGTATCCAGGGCTCTATTGTCAGGAAGTGTGTGTTTTTCATTATAGCGATAAGCTTGCCTATGAACATCGAAGTAGCAAATTCCCCCCTAAGGTACACTAATGGCCTTGTCCAGACCGGCTTGGCGGAAATAAAGAAAAACAGAAATACAAAGGATTTATTCAATCACCTCACTGCTCTTTAACCCCTCTCACTCCATCGCTCCCGGGCGCTTCGGCCCTCTTTTGTTTCCTTCTATCTTAGGCTTCATAACTCTAATTTTGCTCTCTCCCTCTTCCTCCATACACATCAACAAATGAGTCATAGCGGTGTAATGGAGTTGTACAATGGTTTTAGGTCATTATCGTTTTTTCACGGGGTCAATGAAAGAATGCCACGGATTTCAGAAAAAAAGGAAAGAAAAAGGAGAACAATACAGTGAAGAGACCGACAATGGAGTCAACTGCTCTCTCTCTCCTTTTGTATGCATGAACCCAGCATGGCTCTACAGCCTCCTCCCTTTTTGTTCAAGTGTGTTCTGTTTCTATTCCTGTAACTGATCTACTAATTTGCACTGGTTTTAATACCTCTGACACAGTCGGATGCTCTGCGTGCCGCTGATACCCTTTACTTAGGGATGAACAAATGAACCAAAAGCGGAGCCCTTAAAATCACTCTATAAATATAAACACACACAGCTTTCATGGGTCAACAAGCAATTTTAGAACCACTCACATATACCTTGCTTTTATGTACTCCATGCAAAGCTCATAGGTCCTTATTTTGAATACCCGTGTGATATTCAACTCATAGTCATTAAATATATTCATATTCTGCACCACAAGTTTATTAACTCTGGCCTTGTTGGGGCGCCACCGTATTATGCACACTAACCCTAACAAGCATAAATGTTTAATTTTAGATATACAGTCAGGTGTAACTTTAAACAGGACATGTTTATTCCACTAGTAATTAAATATTCTAGTTTTTTATGTCACCTGGGGGGGGTTGCAGCCATTATGTACAAACTTTCTGTTCTGCATGGGGGTTTGCTCCACCAGAAGCAACAAACTCACAAGGGTTTTTTGGAGGGTGCGTAAATGACCAACAATTTTTTCATTTTTGGGTGACACTCTTCCTTTAACTGCTGTTTTGCCTCAACCGCTTGGCCATTTTTTAGTGTGATTGATAGGAAAACAGGCACTCCCAATATTTCCATATCATCTGAAGTATAATTGGGTCCAGCCGTGCAAATTTTTGCGTCTTTTTGCCCCTGGCCCGGTCCTCTTTTTGTAATCACGTAATGTAATGCACCGTCTCAAGATTTGTGTTCCTCACCTTTTGCAAAGTTCGAAAAACAGAGAAACACTATCTCTTTTTTTATTTTCCTATTGGGGCAACATAAAAACAGAATATAAAAATTATATATATATAGTTGTTTGTAGTTTTCACTAACCACTATAGTAAGTTTACCAACTATGACTACTTGTGCATTCGAGAACCTTTAGAACTGTTAAAAACGTTTTGTGTTTACAGGCGATGTTTTACACTACTGGGCATTTTTGTTTTACAAACGCATAAATTTTTGCTATGGTTACACCTTTCTCTTACACTAGCTTCCGGCTTTTCTGACCCTGGAAAAAAGAGACTTTGTCCGAAATAACGTTTGCAGACCCCATTTTTGTTTTGAAAACTACCCGGTTTTGTGTGTCAGTTTAAACTTACCACAACGGAGAATTATGAAAACGTGGGCGTGGCTGACAACATTCGCTCTGCGTAATCCTTGACGACCGGTGTTACACCATAACATCAAGTGCTCATTGTGTGTACCCATAGCTTATTAATTGGTAGCTGCCTCATTTTCGAACAGCTCCAAGCACATAAAAGCGTCCGCCAATCTTGCAATGGTCAACTTGACGTCATTCACCATAATAATCAATGAATATTTGAAGACGCCACAATCCTGCACAGACAACGGCTGTAAAAACCGCCGGGATTTAAATTCCCGAAGAAACAGGATAACCTTTCACAGGTGAGAATGCTAGAGATGGGTGGAACCATAGATATGTAAAGGATTTGTTGGAAATCTTTAGAATATTCATTGATTATTACGGTGAATGATGTCATGTTTGACCTGTTTAATACGGCGGACGGCATACGTATAGCTGCCCAATAGAAAGTAGTCACATAATGAGGCATCTCCGTAGATATATATTAGTTGTAAACCTGCCTGTTCCATGTGGATAGGGCTGCAGCGCTGAATCCTAAATCGAACCGAAATCATGATTTTGCTTGATGCGATTAGTGACTTGCAGCTGCTGTCAATTTTTATTTGAAATTAATATATGCCACCGCACCAGTAGTAAAGGCTGCAAGCGCCAATGAGTTTGAGTCACTCTTATAATAAGAATCAACTGAATTACGCAACACACTCCAAACCTTCCTCTCAAACTTCTGTATGAAGCGTTTTATACCCCTGTTTGTGGAGAACACTATAACAATGATTTCACTTCAAATTCCAACACATCAGTTCAGAGTGTGTTTAAATAAGTTCATTTTTCTGATCTGACTGTGGCTTGTTATCACAGAATAGCAGAAATATATTCCTAGACTGCAATAAAGCGTGGGTGTCGATTAGAATTGTGGCTTATAAATTTGACGTTATTCTGAAAATACCCAGAGGTTCTTGAAGAACACCGTTAAACATAAAGTGGCATAGGTTTATTGGGCTTCATGTTAAATCAGTTCATACGTGTTCTAGCTCCTTGTAATTCAGTCCATCTATAGCTGTATAACTTTGTTTCATTGTATGGATTTCCCGGAAGGTCCTTTGGTTAATTACTTTTTGGAGCCCTTTTTGGAGTTTTCTGCCGTAAAGAAATTTGAAGTATACATCATGATAATCCATGTTTTTAATCCAGTGGTTATTAAAGAGTACAGAAAGTCTTTCTTTCCTATCTTGTTTTGTCTTCCCCACAGTGGATTTATAAAAGGCTCATATATCATATTAAGACATGGACTCCATTTTTGGATTTTCATCCCTTCCTGATAAAAGTTAAGACAATTACTTGTCAAAGAGTTTTAATCATAACATTTCATTTGATGTCCAGATATAGGGCCGGTATGGTTAACAAGGACGTTGCATTTTTGTTTTGTGTATTTCTTATCATTACTTTGTATCTAATTCAGTCTTTTTGTTAATGTGTATTAAAAAAACAATCACATTTAAAATCGAAAATCATTTAAAATGATGGGATCATTTTCATTTTTAAACAACACCGTTTTAAAACAAAAACGCAACCAGTCATGGTCTGCCAAAATTTCCTCTGACTGAAGGTCTTTGAGTTCCATCATAAATCGGAAGTTCCAGTATTTCCTTTTAACATTTGGAAAAACACCCAGTTAGTGGAGGTTTTGAGCGAACTAAACAATAATTGGCTTGTCCTTTCAGCATGCTGTATTCCACATCATAGTTTGAGGCACAGAGCAATATTACCTTGAAAAAAAGTGTCTTTTCATTGATAACAGAAATAATTTAACTGACAAGGACAAATATACACATTCAGAATGTGTCTGTTTAGCCTGTTTTCAAATACTGTTTTAATTATCAACATTTTTTATCTACTCCACAGCCAGCCTCGCTTTTCCTCTCCCAGATTGTCCTTCTCCTCATTAAACAGAGTCACATCATGCTCAAGTCAGGTGCTTTACTAATCATATTTGACAAAACAACCACATTTAAGGGGAAGAAAAACCCATTTACCAAAAATTTCAAGAAACTTTACTGTATGTAGTTAATAAAAAAGCACAGAAATGTATTGCTAAATAACATAAAAAACCAACTTAAAAAGTTAATATTAATGTATACAGTACATTATGTGCATATGAATACATTGATGACAAAATGTGAAAATTGATGACTGTCCTGTAATGTTGCCTATTTTGCACATTAACAAACTCTGTAAAATATTTATTTCAACTAATGTTGTTTTCTGTATTTACATTTAGGTGCAACAGTAAGATAAGTTTACACAGCTACACTGCAGCGATTATGATAATCATGCGTCATTAGAACAACAAAAAGAAGCAGGCCTAGTTTTAAAAGAGAGGAGAAGAAAGCTCTCTGCATCTTTTTGTTGGTGTCAAACGTACTGATTTACCAGACTCTTGACAACAAATACCATTCAAGGACTTGACTTTTTCACTCTGCTGTGTAATGAAACATCCTCACACTATCAACAACTTCATCCACTTTCCGCTCAGCCAGCCACAACTTTTCTACCAGATGTCCTTTTCTTGCATCTAAACAAGTTTGAGGGACATGATGCCGTGCGCGAGATAGGGATGGCGCCGACTCGAACTTCTGAGGGTCGAAACCGAGCGGCTTTCCTGAGGTCAATCGTTGCCGAGAGAAGTATGTTGTAGACCTCGTCAGTGACGTAGGGAAAATTAATGTGGCACACTAGACAACAAGACAAGGGCAGCCTTTTAGAATTTCATGAGTATGTTTGTTCTTTGCCCTCTCGCGCCCGAGTGATCCGTTGGGTGAGAGGTTAAATCTCTGACGAAGTTACTCGCAGTAAATAAGAGATTCTTTGAATGTCAGGGTAGCGCTGCAGCCTAAATTTCTCGCTCGCCTGCCACTTAAAAGTTTTACACAAAGTACTCCTTTGTCTTCGAAAAAACATGAATTAATGAACTAATACACAAGGTTCTGCCCCAAATAACCCCAGATACTGGCCTTTTTTCGTCCTTGTGGAAGAAATAAATAGAGGCGTGGCTCACAGGCAAATAAATAATCTACAATGTACATTGACGTTCAAATGTAAGTTAAAGAAACCTGCTTTGATCACCAGAGCTCAAAACTACAGTCAAAACAGTAACACTGTGAAATAATAAGATTTAAAACATCAACCATTTCATTCTGATTGGTGCTACAATAACCTTACAATCTTGAAAACTATTTAAACAATAATTGATGATTATTATCATCAGCTTTACCCCAACTTGAAGAACTATTTAAACGATACATTTTTCTCTCTCTCTCTAATTTATTTGATGCGATACGTTTTTCCTTCCCCCCCTCCTTTTTCTCTCCCCATTTACAATTTTACAGAGACCCCCCTCCCCCCCCCCCCATCCCTGCCACTTCTGGACTAATTAAATGCATTCCTTGCTGAACAGAAAAATTTCTTTAAAAATATTACTGACCATGAGTGTGAAGGCAACATTCATGATGAAAGTTACCACTATAGAGCCTAAAAACTGCCATATCAACACACAATAACACACAATATATATAATAAATACTGCAGGCACCTCAAATAATTAAACCTTTAACGATATTTTATTTTAATACTCAGATTGGTATTTTTGACAAAAATGCAAGAATAGAGAACAACACGAACACAATAAACCAGCATCTAAAACTATTTAGAAGCTCTAACATGCAGCAAGATATTAATTTAAAAAGCCTCCACATTCAGAAACTTCTAATTTAAAATCATTTTAATGCAATCCAAATCGCATTTAAACACATTAAAAATGCATTTACTTGCACTGTGTAAAATAAAAATAAGTGTACAAAAGCTAAAGGCCAAATGAAAGCATACTTACACAAACACTCTTGCATAAAGCAAAACTCCACCAATGAGCTGTAACAATGTAGTTTTAAAAAAAAATTATTCTGATTAATTTAAAAGAAAGGTTACTAGCAATGTTTAAAGTAAACCTATGGCGCTTTAGTCCTTAATAAATTAAGCTGTATGCTTTTAGAAAGGAAATGAAAAAAAAATATGACTTTTCCAGTCAGTCACCCACATCTTCAGTACATGAGGTGAGAGATATTTTTCAACAGTTCAGTTTCCCCAGTCATAAGTTTTAATTGGGGTGTGCACAAATATTTAATAATAAAAAAAAATACCATCAATAATCATAAAACACCTGGGCTGGCAATAAACCTCATTCTGATTCTGATTCTAATTATTATTTGAAAAATAAAAACACTATTTGAATTTTACTATGTGCTGCTTTGCTGGCAGTAAATGCAGGGAATACATGATTAAGTCCTAAAAGTCAACTGAATGTACTGGGTGGCGCTGTGGAGCACATTAACAAGTTGATTGTATTTGATCACAGAATGTCATCGTCTCCCTCGTGAAGTTTGGAATTACTTTGATTAAAATTATATTACTAAATGATCTAACAAAACCGAATTATATTTGAATCAGTGAAACTGAGTTATCATAATATCACCACTACAATGAGAAATCACATGAAGCCCAAACACCAGTCATTTGAGAAAAGAGGTCCATTTGAGGTCCATCAATGCATTCACGCCTGCAAGTAAGCGCACCTGTAGCCTGAGTGAGCCGAGAAGAGAGCTTATCTGATAGAGAAATGATCTTGAGACATGTGCTTCCTTTAAAGGTGCTGTATGTAGGATTGACACCGAGTGGCTGAACTAGGTATGCCTGCCACACCACGTCCAAATTCAACCCAATATTGGAGAGGGGTTTTTTTTTGCTTCACCCTCACACACCCCCACCACGGCCCCTCCTCCTCAGACTTGACTCACACGCAGGTTCTCCAGATTTGACGACACCAACAAGAACGAGCGCACTTGCCAATGAATGAAATGAAATACGCTGTGTTTTTCTGCCAACTGGCAACCCGGGGTGCTGAAATACAATTGGGTAAACTGGCAGTGGGCAGGTTTCACAAACCAAAACAGAGACTGACATTCCGGCCCGGAACACACATTTTCAAAGAAGAATAACTGACTGTAGCATTGTTTTTAAGATTAACAAGTGTGTCAACTTAGCATGTTTCTTAAATATCTGCAAACATATTATATTATGGTATTTTTATGCTTTAGTAGAGTCAAAAACTTACATACAGCACCTTTAAGTTTCCGCAAGGGAAAGTGCTTTAAGAACAGAAAACACAAAGCCTTACAAGAAACTCTGCTTAGCAGACTAATATCTTCGTGTCTCTGGAACGTCTGTGTTGGTGCACTTTCTTATTGTTATCAGAGCATGCTTTCACCCGAGCATGGGGGATATTATGTTTTTCTAAACATTAACATGCGAAACAGTATAAACACGATAAACATCGGCCGACTCGAGTGTATGTACGTTCTGTACTGTAATTGGCACAGTCTGCTTTATTTTTTCTGTTTGTGCTGCTTGAGTTTTGAATGCTTTTGTTCTTATATATATGATTGTCTTATATCTTTACACGTTTTTCAACTAAAGAAAACCTTGAGATATAACGTAACATTGTTAGGCATTGTGTAAAATGCCTAATCATAAGCTTGTTCGAAATGGTGACAAATGACTTTCTTGTTAAACGTCATTTAAAAAAACAAACATCAAATAAGCCTTTTTTATGAGCCCAAATATTTCAAATTCAATATTTAGAAAAATCCCCATCACTAGTTTTAATCTCTGGACAGCCCAGAGGTGGAAAAGGTCACTGTGAAAGCAGATGGGAAGAGGGCACGAGGTGAAGAAAGGGAGTTTGAAGGCAGGCTGTGAAGGGAAAGTGGTGAGCAGGGCTTGTTATAATCCGGATGAGAAAACGCACAACGTACCCACTCGTGAACCGAACGACCTCAGCATTCCCTGCAGGTGAGACGATGCTGTCTATGCCATAATAAAGAAGACCTTGAATGTGTGTGTGCCGATCATCGCACACACCTCCACCTCTCTGAATCCATTAGTCATGCTGGTTGTATGATTGGAGCAAAATAGCCACAGAGAGGAATTATGTAAAGGTGGCCCGGGTTCACCTCTCTTTCTCTATATGTCTATGATCTTGGTTTCTGCCTCCCTATGCCTTCTTTTCTTTTCATTCTCTTTATTTTGACCATCCTTCACAGCTCTTAAGTTCTCACTGTGTTGAATGTGAAATGGTGAAACAAATTCCTTCTAACGCTGCTTTATGCCCTCGCCGGCTCACCATCTCTCCCTCCCCTGACTGTCTCTCACTACTAGTAATCTTCTATCCTTTATAAACCCACTCTTGTTTCTTCGTTCTCTCACTCACACACCCCCTGTCAAGCGTACACCAGGGGACACACCCTCATCCAGACATAAAACACTAGCTCGGAGTGTGTGCACACAGCCTAAAGCTGTTCACCTCACCCCGTTCCCTCTCAGACATCAAGCAGATCTTTTCTCCTTCTTGATCCACATCTCCTGCATCTTTATTTTCCTCCGCCCGTCCGTTTTTTCAAGGTCACCTTGTGTCTTTTCTCTCAAGCATCCCTCCATATTTCTCCATCTTTCATCTCTATCATTCGTTCTATTCATGCCTGTCTACCTGCATCTCCATCCTGCATCTCAATTTTTTTATTCTTTTCACTTTCACACTTCGCTTTCATTTCACTTTGAGGGTTCATTCTTTTATTCTTTTTGTTAGCTTTACCTCCTTTCATCCTCAGCCTGGCTTAGAGCCTCTCTCTCTAAAACAGGAAATGTGCCATTAGGCTTCCATAACGGCTAAGTGGCACGCGGTCCTCCCAGCCACTCTCATCTCCTCCTCCTCCTTTGAAATCCAGTTTTTCTACGCTTCAGCTTGTTTCCAAAACCTAGTTAGCACGCCTATCCATCTACTGCCTTACTTAGAAAACTACTTTAGTAAGTGACTAGCTTCGTTATACCGCAAGATCCGCAGGAGACTCGACTCACAATTGATTCCAATAGAGTGCACCAGTTGGGTTCCAGAAAGTAAAAAATCCCATTCATTTTATTCCATAGGGTAATTTATTATTACAATGACGTATAAACCATTGAAGACCAGACCATACTGTGAGCCATGAGGTTTTTGTAAATGGTAAAAGCTATTGTTAAAGCCATTAGCCCAAAGTATTTCAATTTTTTTAAACAATCGTCTTTAAAAGTGGAATTACTGGTGAGAAACTACATTACCCATGATTCTGCAAGAAATTTACTTCAATTGGGGAATTGAAACGAGTCCATACAGTGTCAAACTACTTACGTAATTTTGTGGGTAATAAACAAGAAATGTTTTTATATTCAAAAATCAAAATTTTTAAACCATAGTTTTATATTTATTGGACATTTTTAATTTGATTGTCATTGATAATGCTTCATGGGGTTGTAGTTCTTTCCCTCTGTAAAACTGTTAAGTATAGTCTTGTACATTTGTGTTTCATCTGATTTCATAATATTGTGATTCAACTCGTAGCTAGTTGGTTACTGTGTCCTTAGAAGGCAAGTCTTCATGACAGAAGTGTATCTATGCTGCCTTCAAATGCTCAGTTCACTGGGCGTTCCTTTTGTATTGTAATTCCCACTGGAATATCAACAAGCCAATACAGTACTTAAAAACGTAATATCAATTTATTTTCTATAAACTGTTACATGCATATGTGTTTGTCTTCACGCCAACTGTCTTCCCACAATGCATTTATGTGAATAATTTAAAGTGCATGTTTTGTTATGAGAGGTTATGTGTTTGTCTACTGGAAGTGTCCGGAGTGCACTAGATTATGGCTCTTTTTGTGCATGTATGTGTGCGATAGGCACTGCGTTTTGCCATCCTCCCCGAGGACTGCCAAACAGCAGCAACATCAGTCGTGGCCACATCTTTTTTCCCCAGGAGATGGTGTTCATATGTGTGTGTGTGTATGTGTGTGTGTGTGTGAGTGTGTGTCTATGTGTGTGTGTGTGAGAGTGTCTGTCTGTGTTGGAGCACATGTGCAGCAGGGGCCCATTTCTTCATCCCAAAGTGAGAGAGCCTGAAATGGAGACAAAAAGCCCTCCTGCCTTTATATAACATGATAAATGCCCCTCTCAAATAGAGACGTATATATGTACTCATGCTGCACACACAAACACACTCTCACACACACATATACACAAAGGCATGGATGTGGTCTTTGCACTCACACCACATGAATTATTTCCCATAACACTGTTGCACAGTTTGTTTCTGTTTTTTTTCGTGAGCATGCTAGCATTCATCCACTTATTTTACACATTCTCATGGCCATTTCCACATGAAAAGCAAAGGCTGGCCATGCAACCCTATTCTACATGTTAGCCATTTATTATTGATATGACTGTTTGAAAAAGGGGGATGCACTCCACCTCTTATTAACATTATTGACAGGCAACATTTATGCTGCCAGCACCTGACCCGAGGAGGAGGAGAAACCGATGAGAAGGGAGGGAGAGGGAAGGAGAGGAGAGATAGATGGTAAAACAGACTTAAAAGAAGACAACAAAGCCTTTTTTTACGATCATTAAGAATCTGTAAGCACAATATATATTATATATATATATATATAATATATATCATATATATATATATGAATATATATATATCTATATATAATATATATAGACATTATATATAATTTTTAAACGGGGTCCAAAATGAAACAAATGCCAAATGCCCATGAGAGTAAAACTGGCTTTGCCAAACAACATGGGGTTTTAACTTTATTTGGAACTGCAAGATGCTACATGTTTTAATAGATTGTGTAAATATATATATATATAGTTTCCTTAATTATATGACAAACCCTATTTAACTGGCAGCATTCCTTAAATTTTCACTGAGATTGCAAGATGGCGGGCCACTCTAAGGTGACTAAAATCTGCAACATGAGGTTGTCGAGATGAAGGCCAAAGGGATGACCCTTTCAACCACTGCAAGAGAAGCTAGTCATTCCAAATCTGCGATTTCTAGAATATTGCAGGTTTACAATGACACTTATTCATTCAAGTCCCCCAAAAAGACTAGCCGTCCACATAAGACAAATGCACAAGAAGACAGGATAATGGGCAAATGGTTCAGCACTGCAGCTGGAATTGCTTGCCAGTTCAATGCTGAAAAGGGTAAGTAAGGATCTGTCTCGGCATGTTTAAGAGAAGTCAGACTGAAAGCGCACTCTGCAGTGACCAAGCCTCTCATCAGCAGAACGAACCAAAAGGCTAAGCTCACCTTTGGAATGAGTACAAGTTTGATTTATTTGGATCTGATGGGAAACATTTAGTTTGGCCTCAAACTGAGGAAAAACTGAACCCCGAGTGCGTAAAGAAGTCAGTGAAAAGTTGGAGGAAGGAAGTGTCATGGTTTGGGGGATGTTTTCTGCACCAGGATTAACATGGCAGGGTGAATGCAAATGTTTATCAGAACCTCCTTCAGCAACATACAGTTCCTTCCCTGCAAGCATCTCCCAGTCAGGACAATGTCCCGTCTCACTGCAAAACACGTAAAGCAGTTCCTAGAAGCTAAGAAAACTGAAATAATGAAATGGCCTGCACAAAGTACTGAACCAAAAACAACTTAAAAAATATAAAAAAAAATCCATTGTCAAAAAATTTAAGTCCAAAAAAACCAATACATTCAAAAAACTATGGAAAAAAGTCGGAGAAGACTGGACCAAGATCACACCACAGCAGTGTGATGTCCTGCAGCCACAGATGTGCTGAAGTCATTCAAAGCAGGGGTTTCTACACTTCCTACTAATTTCTGACAGCTCATTTTAGATTTAATCTTCTTTCGTGCTACAGTGGTTACTGTTCTCTAATTCTGATCACTGTGTCTTCCACAAAATAAAGGTTTTTGTTGAAATGCCTTGGATATTTTGTCAAACATGTTAGTAGAACAGTGGTATACCTACAGCTAATATTCCTTCAAATTTTGAGTGATGAAGATTAACAATATTTCAGAAAGAAGGTGTGGCAAAACATTTTATTTTGGACCCTGAACAGACATATTAATGACAAACATCACCCATACAATTCACCCCTTAGGACACAGAGGGGCCAAAAAAGCAAGAGAGCTGTAAATCTGCGACTGAGAAGAGCATAGAGGTGGGAAAGATGCAAAGAAAGGAATGAAGAAACCAGAAAGACGGACAGATAAAGAAGAGTTTGGAAACAAAATGAGGATGTACTGTAGAAGGGGGGGTGGGGAGAGAAGGAACAGACTGAAAAAGTAGAGAGAGGGACAGCAGGACCTGGCAAGGGAGCTAAAGAACGAGGTGAAAGGGGTGGAACAGAAAGAGATTTCAGAGCTGAAGTGGAGAAGAAATTGCAGGGCATGAGAGCACAAAGGGAAAGATAATAAAAGAATAAAGATGCAGGTGAAATGCGAAAAGGGGGAGGGAGCGAATGAGAAAACGGATGCAGAAGGTGAAGGGGAGAGCCAATCTGCAAAAGTCCCGTGAACAGGTGGAGGAGAGAAACCCGCGAATGAGAGGAAGAGAGAGGCATGCCAGGGGGAGAAGAGAAGAAAGAAAAGAGCTCAGAGACAGAAAGCAGAGAAGATGAGCAGGAGAACGAGAGCAAGTAATCTCAGAAGCATTAGAGATTCACATTATAGTATATATAATTATATATATATATATATATATATATATATATATATATATATATATAGTGTACATTTTAATAAATCTGTCATGAATATGTCTGTGCAGGAGCCAAAATTGAATGTTTTGTCACACCTACCAATTCACTAAATTATATTTTAGTTACTTTTAGTTCTTATTTTATTTCTTATTTCTTTAGTTACTTTTATACAGTATGTAACACTTTTGATATTAAAGTATTGCATTTTTTTATTTATTTTGTGTGTACATATATATACATAGAGAGAGAGAGAGAGAGAGCGAGCGAGATAGAGAGAGAAAGAAGATATACATTATACTATACTATTATTATAGATTATATTTCTCATGATCAAATAAAATATAATCTGATTACAGTTATTTTACTGATTAGATGATTACTTAATATTCACAACATGGCAGCCAATTATTTTTATAGAGTGAGACATTTAAAAAATGTAAATTATATTTATATTAAAATTATATTATATATAATAAAAATATATAAGGAGAGATAGATATACGGTAATATGGACATTTAATAAAATCTAATTATATTTCTTATAAATATAATAATATATATATCTAATATATATATATATATAATATATATATATATATATATAATATATATATATATATTATATTATAAAATAAGAATTAAATTAGTAAATACGATTACTTATAACCATAAAAGAAAAGAAACACAACTATATGGAGCATTAGAGGAGGGCTCGTTCATTAGAGAGCACTGATTGGGACATAAGCCTGTGTAGACAGATGAGCCTCAGTATTTTTATTCTATGGCTATACATTTTAAAAACACATTAAACATTAATTCAATCAAACTTACAGAAAATACTAAGCGATACGGATGACTTGGATGTTAAGACAAAAAGCTAGAAAAACCCAAATTAGATTTCACAGGGTCTTTAACCCTTTTAAAGGCACTATCCATTGAAACAGGATGCACTAAAGAGCTCTTTTTCCCTTAAGAGCGCATGTTAGATTGAGTGGCTGTAAGACCGTAACGATAGCGAACCCTGAGCGGTGTGCATCATGCATAAAAATGAGCCGCTAAAGTACATTACTTGAAAAAAGTTTGAACGACCTTTACAAATGCTGCTTTGTAACGCATAATAAACTAATTATGCTTGATATGTCCATCTTTCATATTGTACGTGATGCCTAACGTCACTTGTAACGTGATAAATTACAGAATCATATAGCATCGATTATATATCCAGTAAAAAACAAATATTGGTGCATGTCTAAAAAATGAGTGAAGGAACAACAGCTCATCGCATGACAAAGTATGGAAATAAGAACAAAGACAGGAGGGGAAAGAGAGATAAAAACAGTCTCTGCAGGTGGGCACACGTACGTAACGCTGCACTTCCTCCATTATTCCGCCAGCTGGATGCCGCGTTGCCAGGGGGCCTCGGGGCGCTGGATGGACGAGGCTCATTTGAGTGCCATTTAGAGGGGCAGTTTCTATCCTCCGGTCGTTCGTACACTTACACTAACACTGAACACGGAGGAATGAGGGTGTGGAAAGCGGAGGGGAGGAGAGAAACACTTAAAGAAACCGAAACGAGATGGGAATTGTTATTAGCATATTTACTCGCCGTCATCAATTCTCTCTCCTCATGTAGCCCGGCACAGGTCTGATCACTCTGTTAGAATCGATTTCAGGACGAGTGAAGTTGTTTCCCCGCCACTCTGTCTAAAAGGGACGACAGTGTACAATTACCTTACAAGCATGTAAAACAAGCCACACGAACGCAGCAGGGAGAAATGCGAGGTGGCCCTCTTTTGTGGGGACCCGGACTGTATCTAATGTGTGCGTGCGCATGACTGTGTGTTTGGACAAGTGTATTCCCTCCACAGCAGGAGCGAGGCATTGATTTTCCCATATTACCACACGCTCAGGCAGGGCCACAAAGAAACGCCACCACCCACCGTAATTACAGGCGTGCCAACTGCAAATTCCCCAGACCAGTGCGGCTCGCTTCCGACGAATCCCTTCTCAAAGACTGCATTTCCAGAATTCCCTAGTAGATTCAGACTAGAGGAGTGTGAGAAGTAATTGCTTTAAGGATTAACTCAAAAATGGAAAAGTCGTCATTACTTCAACACTGTCGTCATACGAAACCTGTTTTGACTTTGTGAAACACAAACCAAATATTTAAAAAAAAAATACAGGTCTTTCTTTTCCTGCAGTTAGAATGAATGAGGACTGAGGCTATAAAGCTTCAAAAAGGACACATCAAAAACATAAATAGTCTATATGGCTCATATGCAGGTTGAAATCAGGTTGAAACATCTTATGCTTAAAGGATTATTTATGCTTTACTCACCCTCTTCATTTCAAACCTGTACAACATTTTTATTCATGGACTGAAGATCCTTCAGTGAAATGCCCGTGGACTGGTTACATTACGTTCATTAATTGAGAACCGAATCAGTGGGATTCACTAGATGAATCATTCGAAATCAGTTCTCTGAATTGGAGTCAAATGATTCACTAAATGAATCATTCAAAATCAGTTCTCTAAAGTGGAATCAAATGATTTCTTTTAAAAATATACAAAAATCCTTTTTCACACATTCACATTCACAAAATATGTGCTCACAAATGAATTGTATGGCTTCGTGAAGACCTGGGGAAAATATAACAAAATCATCCTACAAACCCTCTTTTGATTAGGCCAAAACTGAAATTTGTTATTCACTGATAATCTTCCCACACCAGTGAAAACTCTCCTGTGACTGGGGTCATTAAGCTGGGAGTTGAACTCAAGAACCCACTCTGTTCAATTCACGAATGAATCATTTCAGACCAGTTATATGACAGCGACCAAATGACTCTTTTAACAATGTACAAAAAGGTAGGACTTACAAATGTCTGTTCTTCACAAATGCATTGTATGACTTAAGAAGATCAGAAGAAGAAAAAAAAAACATACATGAACCACTTTTATGATTCTTTTTAGTCATTTGGAAGCTTGAACAACCTTAGTTCTCGTTCCACTTTTATATATATACAGACAAAAAGAGAGACCAGAATATGCTTTAAATATTTTTTTTTTTTGTTCCACACAAGAAAGTCATGAGAGTGAGGAAGATGCTTTAAATTAACTAAACTTTCCTTTAAACAGTGAGAATGAAAGCGGGGGAGGAGGAAGCAAACTCATATTGTTAAGGATTAGCAAATGCGGTCTTCTGGGACCTTCCCGCTGAATCAACGGTTATCGCATTACGGGGGAAAAAACTGCATAATAGAAAACCTCACCACAGTGAATAGAGAGGGTCAACAGTCGCGGATGTAAACGTGACCTGAATCGGGATCATGTTAAAAAAAGACGTGGGCGCAATGGTGGCGAGTGAGTGCAGATTATTCACAAGGCGCGCTCGAGCTATCAGATGAAGTGCGGATCATCTGCCGTTGACTCAAGTGGCTGCGCGCGTGCGCCGGCCGTGTGCTGGAAACTCAAATTAAGGGACACCTGTATGTGCTACACAGTAAGGCATGCTCCCATGAGAGTGGCTCTGAATCGTTAAAGATCTCTCCATAATGTAGCCCCAGGGAGCCACTTGCACAAACCCAGGACACGCAACACATTCCCCAGAGCGCTGCTGTCGACATGGTAACAGCATTCCATCACATTAACGAATAGCCCTAATCACACTGTAGTGCTTGTAGTCGGAGCCATCGGAGCTAACCGCTAGCGTGGATCTCTGGTAGGAGGACGGCCTGGCCAAAAAACACTTTGAGAGGCAGATGGCAGCTTTGGGCGCTCCTGTCGGTGTGTCACATTTACAGGAAATTCCCATTGTAGGTTACTCGCGCTGTGGTAAAACTCCCGGGTGATTAGCCCCTAAATGAGAGCGGGTTGTTGCTGAGCACACTTCAGTGAGCGCGCGCCCGGTAATAATAGAGGTTAACAAGTGAGCAGAAGAAGCGGGCGGGATGACAATAGACACCAGTGTAAGTAATCAGAAGTCAGGACGCTCTGATGTTACTAGAGTCACGTTCCTGCTTTCCATTCAATAACCGTGGGAAGAGGCAAAGTAGTGTTAACAATACTCAAAGCAAGGATCGAGAAACAGCGTAAACAAAGACTTTTGACCTCGTTGCAGCTTATTAAAAACAGAACAGCCACTTAGACAAGAAAAGGATGTAAAAACCCAATAAAAAACCAGCAAACCCCATTTTCAAAACTAACCAGATGTAATACAAATGAAGTAATAAAAGTTCTAGAGAATCCTCAAAATGTTGGCTAGAATATAAAATTCTCACAATCACGTCCCCATTCAGATCATCCTTTGGGCGTCACCTATCCACCTTTTTTTCCCCTTTAATAGCTTTGTAAATTTAATCTCTGATAGCACACGTACGTCTGCAAGAGGTCTGTTAAAAAGCACTTAATCTGGAAAGCACCTGCTGTGGTACAAACATCTGTGTACATAAGACATCTTCAAGATGTCAGTTTTACATACATTCTAACATCATAAACATCTTCTATAACATCTATTTTGACAGATGATAGGAAAAGTTCTATATAGACCTATTGCAGATGAGCAAACACTAGTCTTGCATTTATATTGACGATGTAAATCCAAGACGTCTCTCTGGATGTACTTGTGGCCTATGACAGGACTTTTTGTCTGGCTTTCCGTCTCATCCGCTTCCAGCTAAGTTTTTAGCGATACAAAAAGACTCGTTTTGCTGCTGTGAAAATTGCCAAACTGGTGGGATCTTACCATACTTATTTAAATGTATTATCTTATTATGAAACACAGCTGGCTTTGTTAGTGCAAACATTTTTACAGCTTACGTGCAATTTGCTATTCTTCTTGTTATTGCCCTACAGCGGGCTAATGACCGAAAGTCTCTCACATTCACGACGAGGAAACGACCGACTTTCCACCTGGAAAGAGTCAGGTGGATACGCTTATAACAGTTTCTAGTTTTACAACACTAATGTAATCTTTAGCACATTTACATAGGCCCTATATTAAGTTATGGAACAAAAAATATCAATTGAAAGAAGCATGAGATTTACAGGTTTGTTTTATTTTTTGCATTTATTGATGTTCATTAAATAAATTATAATAAAGTATGATTTAGGATTCTCACCAAATTACAGAAAAATAATAAGCAAATTCTGTCAATATTCGTCAGTATTTCTTCCCTCAACCAGCACTTACAAACATTTTTATAAAAGACCACTGTATGTCAATATTAAGCCCTATCAAACTACAAATAGGCCTAAAACATTTTTAACAGCATTTCTGTTAGTTTGGTTAAAAAGTATATAAACTATATTATATCTTCCCCACACACACACACACACATTCTTTGGTAAATTCAGGTTGGTTAATAATTTATTCAAAAAAGTGATATAGCATATTTATTATGCGATTTTCTCCATTTCAATACAATTTTGCTGGATTTATCTATTTAGATATAAACTTTGTTACATTAAATATTGCTGTTTTGAGTGTTATGTATAATCTGATTTTATTGAGTTTTTTTTTGACTTATTTTAGTTATCTGTAATTGATTGTTTTGTTGTTTTTTATGACCTTTTTCTAATGATCTTTATATTTTAGAATTATTTATATGCTGTTATTTGTATGTATTAAACTGTTTTAATTTTTATTTTTAATTTTATTCTCTTAATTGTAGTTGGTTTTAGTCATTTTTGTGTTACGTGCTTTTATTATTTTTTGTTAGTTTTTAATATTTTTGATTTAGTTTTAGTACATTTTAGTACTCAGCTTACTTTATCCAGTTTAGTTTGGCAAGGCACAAAGTTTAACTAATATTTGATTTAATTCCCTCTTATTTCCATTAAGAGAGAGGAGAGAGAGACACAACAATGACCTTAACCAACCACAATTGTTCTCCATTTTAGCTCATGATACCTAATGTCTTTTTTTTTTCCCTAAATATTAACAACAATTCATCCCTTATCGTGAGGTTTTCAAATGCTGTTTCAAAATGTTTTTTTTTGTTTGTTGTTTTGTACACCTGTACCTTATCAACACTACTATCTGAAACAGACACATATATGAAACATGACCACTCCAGTCCCAACCAACAGCAAGAAACGTCTCCATGTAGCTATTCCCTTTCTAAACCGTCTCCATTCTCCCAAAAATTCGACAAGGATGGGAGTAGTATCCCTGGACAAACAGATCAGAGCATTCCCTAGCCTTCGCAGAAGGGAGAGTTTCCTTTGATTAATGTCAGAGAGAGAATCTCAATACTCAGCCAAGGCCTGCGGATTTCTATATCAAGCCGTTTTAATCATAACACACGCTATTTGGAATTGAAACGAGGCAGGAACAACCCCACTGCACCAGGCTTATCTGGGCTACAACGTCAGGTTGTTTTCATTTGCTGGTGTTAGTATCCATGCATAGGCAAAAACGACACCCACAAACACACACCACACACACACACACACACACACATGATGGGCTTTGGATTTGAGAGATCCTAAATTAGCCCGTTTGCTTGTCGCATTTTCCCCATAGCGAGCTGTGCTCTGATTAAAAGCGCCCAATCTCTGGTTTGGTCGTTGAGCGTGGTATTTCTCTCTCTCTCTCTCATGCGCTTAACTCCGTGTCTCCCGCCACACTGATCCTGGGATTTCAAGGATCTATGGCTCGGATTGATTACATAAAAAATATATATATACTCGAGACAGCCGTGGAAACCGTGTTGTTTTAACCATCGGCTTTCACCTAGAGTGACCTGCTTGAACATCTCATGTAGCTTGAAGGACGTTACCCCAATCTACTAAACGATTACCCTATTGGCTAATCTGGCTGTTCAATCATGTATGTCACGTCCTTCACACAAAAGCAATACTCAATTAATTTGAATCCCAGGCCTGTAACACCATCTGGGTTAACATGAGATATATTAGATAGAGAATGTGCCAAGGCCACAAAACATCCTTGATGGGGGTTCAAGGTTCCAGCTGGCCACGCTTCTTCTGGAGGAAAAACATCATGAAAGATGACATACGGAAGACAGGATTGACAAACGGCGGCTGTCTGGAAGCCCGTGTTTCATTCAGGGTCCCATGATTTCTGATGACATTACTTTAGTTCAATGCTTCTTCCAATGACTGTTAAGAAATAAGAGTTTTAAAAATCTTTCATATAGAGATTGCATCATAAATGATCATTGCTAGCTGAAGGAAGAAAAAACACCTTAAAGAACTAGAAAAAATATATAGTGAGTAATATAGAAATTTCACTGTGAACTTTAAGATTGATAATCTCTGTGACTTTTAAAGGGTTGGAAATGCACTTTTGAACATTCTCTGATATTTTCTATTTTAGGGAAACTCTCACAAGTTTCTCTGGATGATTTCTGACGGCAGCACAAGATGTATTACTATTTCACTATGATGATATCCCATTATCACACAGGTGCATGATTTGGTGGAGAAAAAAAAAGGCAGTAGTACCAGGAGGTAGTGAGTGAATTAATTCACAATAGCTTTTTCCCATTTATTACAACTTATGAATTTAATATCTACCATGGTTATACGCCATTCAGAACTGAATAGAGAATGTCTTTTAAATTCCAATTCACTTCCCTGAATTTGAACTTCCCAATATATATAGGCCTATGTATATATACTGTATATATTAGCCAGTTCAAATATACACACAACCTTAAAAAACACATAAAAACAAATACATATACCCCCTATATGTATTGATGTGTGACATTTATGTGACGATGCTGTGTGTGTGTGTGATGTGTGTGTGTGTGTGTGTCAGTGTGTGTGTGTGTGTGTTGTGAATTGCTATATATATTGTGTGTGTGTTGACTATTGATGATGTGATATTATGTTATTGTGTGTGTAATGTATACAGTATATATATACATATACATATATGCACATGTACGTATACAAACAATGTTCAATTAGTCATTCATTTTATAATTGTATATTCTCATTATTATTTTTTTTCTTTTTGTCTATAAAAAAAGTTAAGGAAGAATTATCTGCAACTTCAGTCAAATATTCATCACTATATTTCTTCCTTTGAAAGACATGTAAACATATTTATAGCAAAAGCATGTTAAGTTTTGTTAATATTATATATATACACATTAGGTATTGCATGTATTAAAATAAACAATTTTTACGAGTATTTATTTATTTGGATTAATAATCTATTATAGTATTTATTCACATTTCGAATTTGCTTAAATTTTTATATTTTCAAATTCCATTTCAAAACATTCACAATTCGAATAAACTTAAATATTTACAAATTCAAATTCTGTTTATTAATGTTTTTTCTCCATATACATACAGTTTTAATAAAATGATTTAATATATATATAGTAATGTTAAAATTTTATTACAAATGAATGCAATATATAATAGTTATTAGTAGGGTGAAAGAATGCACCTTGTTACGCAGTGTTTGAATTTTTCAATTCTGCTTCCTGTCATTTCAAAATTCAATTCAAATTCACACACTTGAACTTACTACAAGAAAAGCACATTTCTAATGAGAAATAAACTTTATCCTAGTCACTAAAGATTTGCTTAGCTATGTGTAAAGCTCACAGAAAATTCATGTTTGTAATCATTAGTGGTTGCCTTCATACAAATAACGCTGCCCAAACTGGGGTCTCCAACACATCCCTGCACTCTCAAACATAGATTGCTGTAACATCCACACTTCACTTTAACCGTGTGTTTAAACCCTTCATTCAGCTTTTCTAGACGCTAATCCTCTTCACACACACACACATCATTCACACAGATGCTATGCCCCTCAATCACAATACATCTAACCATCCTAAGCCAAGATTACTCTGCACTGCCACCCCTCAAATCCCCCATTTTCCATGCCCTCAATGCAAAACGCTGAAGAACCGCAGGCTTTAGCATTCAACATTCATCTTTTTTGTGAGTGGGAGGGCCGCAGTAATGTAGATCATGCGCACTCATTGAGCTCACGGTTCCTTTGATCCAGATGGGGCAGATGCTGATCTGATCCGGATGTCGGCGACCACAATGCAATGCCCTCTGCGCTGTCTATTGCACACCCTATTGCAAACACATCTCAATTGCTAGAAAAAAAAAACACAGTCCCCCCGTCCTGATTGGCTTCTAAACAAGCTTGCCTGGGTTTGTTAGAACAGAGCAAGTATCCCACCGATACATGCACTTCCCCGGAAGAAAGGTCGACCATCTTAAGCTTTGAAAAATAACAGTGGAGATCCTGATCAAAGGCCCAAAAGCAAACAACAGCATCGAGACATCAAGAGAACAGGCTGGCGAGGGGATAGAGGGGAAAAAAGCCGCAATCGTGGGGACAACCCCTTGTTTTCCAGGAACATTTGTTGTGGGGATAAGGGTCACTGTCGTCAAAGGAGACGGCGACGAGAGAAGAGAGCAGCTGGGTGACAGAGCAACAGCTGCTCATTCACAGTCACATCTGGCAACAAGAGCATTCATCTCCGTGCCAACAGAGCAGAGAGAGTCAGCGGAGAGATGGAGGAGAAACACACAAGGAGAGAGAAATGCCGATGTGTGCAAAACATCATGTTTTTAAAAATCAACTACTGAACAGGCCTTAACGAATGTTAAATACACAACTTCGGTTTCTAACAGGGCCTTTATATAAGACATGTTCTTGATGCACTAAGTGGAGAAAAAAAACACACATTTCTAAAACTATTGTTAAATACACAACTTTTCCTGAGCTTGCCTTTTAAGTGCTGCTAAAAGAGCACAATAACATACTAAAAATGATTAAAACAAATATCAAAATGAGTGCTAAAAATAATGTATTATACACAGTATATATAATATAAAATGATGTATAAATATGTGTGTATAAATGATATATCAATTATCAATATATTAATATAATAATATACACACATTTAAATATTACATATTAATATTTTAATTATATAATAATAGTAAACATACAAACATACAAAAAATAAAAAATAAAACACATACACAAAATTTAAAAAAAAAAAAAATAAATAAATAAATATAAAAAATATCCTTAATATCATACTATATTATATAAAAATGTATGTGCTTATTCTTATTCATTACATTATTAATATTATTATTATTTACACATAAATATAATGTTACATACATTATAACGTATAGAAAAGACATTTTTTGCATAATATATAGATATATATCTTATAAACACACACAACACACACCCACACACACACACACACACACACACCCACACACACACAACCACATTATATACACACAGATCGCGTTTCTTTGTTATATACTCAAGGAAACGCACAATTATAGGTCATTGGTTAGCATGAGTCCAACTGGTTGCTCTACATAAAATACAAAGAATGCACTGTTTCTGTGTCCTTGGTGGAAAAAATATAGCAGGACATTTTAATATATTACATATTAAATGTATTTAGAACTTCCTTCTATATTTTCTGTGGGGACACAGAGAAACGCTACAGAAAAGGTTCTGGCGGAAATGAGTTCCAACTGTTGCATACTTGTTTCTGGCATTCCTCATGAGCTGTCAATTAGTTATTTTGCTTTGCCTCCAAGCATTGTCTATTTCTACCTAAGAAGGACATCTTGTTCTGTTTCTCCATTAGTTTTTCCTGTTCCACGGTCTCTCATCTTTTAAATCAGCAACTGTCTCAACAAATTAGCAGGACAGTGTATAAAGCATAGATCATCAGAACCGCGTCCTCCCCGCTTCGCATCGTGGAACAACAAATCGATCGCGGAGCAGGGCAAATTTACTGAAAACTTGTCAAAATATCTCCAGGTGATATTCCACCTCAGAATGTAAAAGAAATAAGAAACCATATGTCACTTTAAGAAAATAAAGCCTTTTTAAAATGTGAAACTGCTTTAATTCAAATTAAGCACAATTCCCATTACTGTAAAGAAATTTACATTTCTTCTACAGTTTAACAAATTAAACAATAAACAACATAAATATCAAAATCACTGAACTTATAAACACTAACAAAAATAAAAAAAAACAAAACAAAAATACATACATTTTAAATATTTTTGTTTTATTAATTATTAATTATTCATTCTTAGATTTTAACCTTTAACCAAATTATTTTTTTATGTAATTTTTTGTGATTTGGTGAAATGTGACCCATGATTCACTCAAAAATCCAGAACTCAACCCAAATAAAATGTATTTTAAAAATTTAATACTATAAAAAACCCATCTACACTGGGCTACCAACAAATTATTACTCGTCTGTTCACAGAAAGTCTCGCGTAAAACAAGCTGAAAGATTTCCTTACAAGCAGAATACTTTCTTGGGACAGTGTCACGGCTCTCCTGAGCTCTCCCTCCTGCGTCTGTTATCTATTATTTAAAACGCCTGCTAAACATCCATTTGTCACACTAAAAGCAAGAACACACCGGTCACAATAAAAGATGGACTGACTCGCATTAAAAAACCTCAGAGACCCGCCGCTTCCTCAAACTCGGCAGCCGGCGGAGTCTTTGCTGGGCTGGGCAGCAGCATGGGCCTTTAACCACAATAAACAAAAAATCTGCACATCAATTCTTCACCGGGGCTCACAGGAAAAGCCTACTTCTGTACTTTAAAGAACCTCTGGCGGGTGGCAATCCCCTAGCAGGGGGTCTGTGGCATCTCCAAATGGCCGCCCCGCTCCACCGCCAACCTCCGCTGTGCTCATTTCTCACCCTATCTAAGAGAAAGCAGGATGGCTGTGCTAGAAAGCCCAACCCAGCTGGCTGGAGAAGCTCTGGTTTGCGAGAATGCGCGTTGTGTCTATGCCATCCTCGGGGGCTAATCGCAGTAAGAACAATGGCTAGAATTGCTCCGTAAGGCACTGGGTGAAAAAGCCCAGTCATGAGGCTCACTGATGTTATCTACAGTACTTCCTTTTCTCAAAGCACTTCTAAACAACTAAACCACACAGCACAAGTCATTCAACTCGTTTCCATGCCATTTCCTCTTTTTGGTGTGCTCCCCCTCGGTTTCTCCAACACCTCCAGATGTTTCATTTGCACTAAGTAGGCCCAAAACAGAATTTGTCAGTTTTCCATTTTCAGGTGCGCTGATTTGAGGGGAAAAAGTGAAGATCCGTAGAATGACTTTGAGATATGGTAAAACATGTAAAACGATGCAGGAGTATGGACACTCTTATTTTGAAGCTAGAAAGCATCATCAGATTAGATAAAATTGAATTTTCAACCTTTATCAGCCTACGGAGCCCTTGGTGGAAAGAATGCACCTGAGCCAGAGGAGGCTGCCGGATGGTATTAAAAATCTGCATTAATATAGCCACATTTATTGCTGTCTTAGGCCATTTACACACTGCTGTTTAGAAGTTTGGGTTCAGTAAGAAAGATTTTTAAATGCGTTTTAAAGAAGTCTCTTCTACTCATCATGGCTGCATTTATTTGATCAGAAATACAGAAAAAATAGTAATATTGTAAAATATTATAGCAATTTAAAATAGTGGTTTTCTATTTTAATATATTTTAAAATATCATTTATTTCGGAGATGCAAAGCTGATTTTTCCTCATCATTACTCAAGTCTTCTGTGTCACATGGTCCTTCAGAAATCATAATATGCTGATTTATAATAAATGTTGGAAACAGTTGTGCTGCTTAATATTTTTTTGGGAAACAAACTCATTAATAATTAATTTATAAATAAAAAAAAAAAAAACATCGTTTATTTAAAATAGAAAGATTTTCTAACAATATAAGACTTTATTATCACTTTTTTATCAATTTAACACATCCTTGCTGAATAAAAGCATTCATTTCTTCAAAAAAAAAAAAATGAAATGACCCCTAACTTTTAAACGGTATAGTATATTGTTACAAAAAATATTTCTTTTTATATAAGTGTTTGTTGTTTTTTAACTTTTTATTCACCAAAGAATCTGGAAAAAAAGTATCACAGGTTCCAAAAAAAAAAATATTAAAGGGGTCATATGATGCGATTTCAATTTTTCCTTTCTCTTTGGAGTGTTACAAGCTCTTGGTGCATGAAGAAGATCTGTAAAGTTGCAAAGTTAAGACTCTGCCACGCCCCCCTAAAACGGCTCATTCAAACACGCCCCCCACATCTCTACGTCACTATGTGGAAATATTTGTGTAATGCTTTACATGTTCACGCAAAGAAAGAAGGCGTGGTTTCAGTAACTGCAGTTAGTGTTGAAGCAGTCATGTCAGGGAGATGCTGTGTGTATCTAGGTGACAGCAAAAGCACTTTATGTGGCCTTCCAAAAGTAGATGCATTTGGATCTTTAAAGATTACTTACAACAAGAACAATAGCGCATTTTATGGACGACTGTTGCGTGAACCTAGGACGAGGAGGTAACTCTGACTTTGCTTTCGGACAATCTGGGGCTTCTGAATCAGCTGCTGCTGTAAGTATGTTTTGTTATTGGTTAAGTATTGCTATTGACTGTGCAAATGCGGAGTTTGCATGTTGTGTGTGTGTGTGTGGTGTGTGTGTGTGTGTGTGTGTGTGTGTGTGTGTGTGTGTGAGCGAGAGAGGAGAGACGATGAGGGAGAGAGAGAGAGAGAGAGAGAGAGACCGGTCAGATCAAGGGGGAGTCAGCTGTCTTAACCGTCCGTGGCTTGTGACACTGCATACACGCGTAAGCACGGTGTCTGTCATGTGATCTGGTCCTTTCAAGCTTGAATGATGGTAAATCTAAGGATATTATAACCCTCTTTACATTTTTTATTTGAAAGCTGAAGCCGCGATTATGGAAGGGTTTTCGAACGAGGCTTGCGGTGCCGGCAATCACGATGAATGGGGCAGTGGCCAATCAGAGCAGACTGTGCTTGTCAGAAGGAGGGACTTTGTAGAAAATTACGCGTCTGAGAGAGGCGGGGCATAGAGGACCTACAATATGTACAGTATTTGAAACTAATGTGTTTGAAAAAAAGCACGTCAAAAATATGTTCGTTACAACAAATACCCAAAATATTGATCGCTTAAAAAATGATCTATGACCCCTTTAAACAGCACAACTGTTTCCAACATTGATAATAAATCAGCATATTAGAATGATTTCTGAAGCATCATGTGACGCTGAATACTGGAGTAATGATGCTGAAAATTCCATCTTTGATCACAGGAATAAATTAGTGTTTTAAGTCAGTACAATAAAAACAGAAAAACCATTATTTTAATTAAATTACACACTTTAAATGGAGCGATTAAATCAGAGGGCTAAATCAAGGTAGAAAATGACCATTTATAAACTGAATTCAACAGCTTTGGATGAAAAATCATTCAAGATCAATAAGTGCAAAACAGGAAACAAAATAATTAATAATAAAAACAAATGCAGTTCATGACCTCTTTTTTTTTTTTTTTTTTTTTCAATGATCAAACGTAACAGTACAAACATTAAATAAGTTACAAAAGAATGCCATTTCAAAATAAAGCTGTTCTTTTTGATTCTTTCTATTATCAAAAGAATCATGAAAAATCACAGGGTTGCCACAAATATATAAAGCAGCCAAACCGTTTTCAGACAGTGGATAATAAATCAAACGTTTTAGCAATCCAATCCAGTATTTTTGGAATGATGTCTGACGGAGCATGTGACTGAAGCCTGTAATGATGCTGAAAAATTCAGCTTTTGGGCATCCCCAGCGGATAAAACCATGTTTTAAAATATGATTTATTTGAATACATGCATTTGAATATATTTTACAATATATTTAAAGAGAAAACAGTTATTTTTAAATTGTAATAACACATTTTGGTCGACCACAAAAGCAAAAGAAACCACTGGAAGGAAATTTCAATATATAAAAATAAACAATTCTGCCGCAAGATCTCGGGATTATTATAAGAGAGTGTCGATTGTGTTTAAAGAACATCTAGATCTCACATGAGATTCCCCCACACAGACCTTAAACTCCAAAAAAGATTGTTGGATTCACAGAGGAAAGTCATATTCTTAACCCGAAACATGAGGGGCGGGACGCTCCCGCATGCCTTTACAGAAGCTTCTCATGTTACCAATAACACGCTACAAAAACACATAATCACACCTTCAAGAAAAACCAAAAGCTGATATTTTAACGCAGCTGCGCACTTTAAAGCTCCCTGTAGCTAAACTAACAACTTCTAAGGAGCAAATCTGCTGTGAGAAGCAATCAATCGATGTCGTGAGATTACCGATGTTCTGTGCTGGTCGCAGGCCGAATTTGATATTAGTTCAAAAACACTTTAAACGGCCAACCACGCAACAAGTGGCCCGCAGCAGCTAACCCCTGGCAGTTACACAGGCGAGAATGTAGCACAGTTTGGTTAAACCTCGAGGTCAGGAGCTTCTGAGTCTGGAGGCAAGAGGAGCATTGAAGCCAGCTGAGATAGAGGTCCGGAGAGACATTGCACATCCGGGGCACGAGTTCCAGAATCCGATGTTCCGCATTCGGCGCGGGTGTGGAGGCCGACTTCCCAGTGGAACTGCAATCTACATCAATCTCCTAGTGCATATTTGTTCCAGCGGGAAACTACCAGCGCCAGGCTCTTCCTAATCTTATCCTCACTTCGCCGCAGCTTCTCACCGACGGATCTGCAATGGCGCCAACTCACATATGGACGGATAAGTTAGCAGCGTTTACAGGACACCCGTCACTGTCAGACTCGCACCTCCTCTTTCCGGTTTTAAGATTCTAACAGCTTATAAATGAGGTTACCCCACACATTTTTATTCCCTCTTCTCCTGTTCGAGCTCGTTCAAGGGTACGTGCCGGAGAGCCTCCACAATTGATGGCTCTCCTCCCGTTCTCACTACTGTCCAGTTGTCTTTCTTTTCTAACCTCGTTCTTTTCCACCTTTATCAATCTTAAGCTTGTCTGATCAATGTGATACCCACTGTTTTCTTAGGGCGCCCTATAAAATACACCCCCCCCACACCATTTTAATAGTTTAAATAAATTTTTTGTCATTAAACAGCATGTCTAAATCATTTGAATTCATATAACTTAATGTGAGCAATCTTTTAAAAAACGAAAATGTAACAGATAACAATGAAAATATAATTATATGAATAAATCAAAGAAAATTAACAATTTACATTAAAACATTGTATTTTTGTTGCATTTTGTAGCATTAAACAGCATGTCTATCATTTGAATTCATAAAAAAAAAAAACCCACTCCCTCCAACCTTTTTTAAAATGGTAATAAAAATATGACAATTACAATAAACCTTGTCCAAAAATGCTTTAAAAAAGCTTTACTCCTAAGTAAATTAAACCTTGGACGTAAAAAATAAAATAAAAATTATAATGATTTAAATAAATAACACACACAAAGCATTTATACAATATCATGGTAATATTTGCTTTAAGGACTTCATGCTGATATTTAAAAAATGCATTTACTAGTTTACAGTAAACATTTATACAGTATTCAAAATGTGCTCTATATAATACAATAAAAAAACCATCTGAACACAGTTTTAGTAATGAGAACATTTTAGTAATCACAAAAACCGTCACAATATTTATCTATTGATTCATAAAATAGTTGTAAAATAATAATAATAATTTAAGTATTATTATTATAATTATTATTACCACTTTAAGTACATTTTTCCATTCTAAAAGGAGTATATTTATATTGTAAATTCTTAAAGCAAACCAGACTTTTATTTTGGTAGATTATAACAAAGATTTGAGTTTCTAACGAGTATTTGAAATGCTTTTTTTACAAGGTGTTTTAAATGAAAAAAACAAACAAATTACTGATGCTAGTTCATATAATGACTTGAATTTAATTTTGCAGGCCTACTTTTGATTTATTTTCCTATATTACCAAATTCTGTGTTACACAGGTAAAATTCCATTTTTTGATTCCACACAATTTCTGCATCAAGGAAATCACAGGGCCCTATTTTCTGTAGTACCTGTATCCTTTCTGAAGCTTGTTTAGCTTGAACAAAGCCATCGTTTTTGGCTATCTCTAACTTCTTCTCCTCCATGCTTTTCTCGAGCACCTGCGCTCATTAACCCCCCATAAAGGCCCGATTTGACTTTCAGTTCGTCACTCTCGATTGCTTGATCCTCAATCACGCCACAATTCACATTTAATTCAGATAACTACTCCAAGCAAATTTGTATCAGTTAATGCTGACAGCAGTTCGACGGTTATAAATGCTTTACTGCCCGACTGCGCCGGCGGATATATAAGCCCGCTTTCCCAAGCTCTTTTCTGTGAGCTAATTAATAGGACAACTCCTCGCAGGCTGTCGTGTGCACATGGACCATGCACAAGGCTGGTTCCACTAAGAATCCCCCGAGTACAAATCCCGCCTAATAAAGTCTTGTAGCCGTGGCCCATAATGGAGTCATCAAAAACGTTCCCATTTACGGAGAAGGCCTTGGGGACCGTATCTCCAGTGAGCGAGTGTGTCCCATGCATGCGTTTTCCACTCAAAGCCTGCTCTGTCATGCTCACAACTCAGCTCATTCACATCCACTCCGCCGTATATGATATCGCTGTTGATACCCAGACTGTCTCTGGCCATCAGTGTCACATAAAACACATTACTGGTGTGTGCTCAGGTTCACCACAACTGGAAACAGATATTACAACGCTAAGCTGTCGTCAAGACGCTTCTATTAAAAGAAGCGAGCTGTTAATTTGACCATAAAATGCCATGTCTGAATTTCAGCACTGTCACGAAATCAATTTGACCATGAAACACAAGCAGACTAACACCAGACTTCAGCTGGACTGACCTTAGAGCTGCACATTATATTTGGGATACTACATGACTATGGATATGAACAGGATTTTAATAGCTCAAAACATCAGCAAGGTCATTGGTTCAGTACTCAGAAAATGCATGGACTGACACCATGAATTCAGTATCACTTTGACTAAGAGTGTCTGGCAAATGAATAAGCAATATATCAAATTATAAAAACTATAAGCATAGAAAAGCAAAAATCAATACCATGAATGATAAAAAATATAGTAATATAAATATCAATTAAAAATGTTATATCAAACACGTTTCAAAATATAAAAACATATACATCATATGTATACATTGATGTATTTTACATTTATTATTATAATATTCATGTAAATTATAAAATTAATATAAAAAGTATACATTACTGAATAATTATAATAAAAAAGTCTGCCAGATGTACAAAAAATATATTTAAAAACTAAACTACATGTATGCATAGTATTAAAAATAACATCATGAATAATAAATGTATTGTAACCATAATATAATATAATATAAAGCTCAATAAAAATGTTGTATGATATATATATATATATAGATATATATATATATATAGATATAATTCATTTTTCAAAAAATAAAATCTAAAACACAATAAACAAAAGTTATATTTATATAATAAAATCAAACAATCAATAACAATTAAATACACAAAATCAAATGATTAATCACAATTAATTACATCGAAAACAAAAGTTATATTTATATAATATATGTATACATGCATGAGTATTTATATATACAAAATAAATTATTATATAAACAAAAACCTCTATTTTGGATGTGATCAATCGTGATTAATCATTTGATTATATATATATATATATGATATATATATATCATATATATATATATATATATATATATATATATATATTAGTACAAATACAAAAAAAAATTATACAAATAAAATGCATGAACTAACAAAATCTATAATTATTACATGTTAATTTAAAATTAAATCTAAAAACATTCTATGTCAATTATTAATATATAAATCAATTTAAATCTGCAAACTGCACTAGCTTACTGGTCTTAGGCAAAGTACAAACTTACAGGCCCTGTTTACACTGGCTGGTAATACCCATCCGCCTCAGGTGATCTGTTCATAATTGGCCATGCCGAGACCCGTTGTTACACTTGATGTTAACTCTGATGAATCTTAAATGTGTCTCTTCTGACCACTTGCCACCATGCATGCATCACAAAATAGTGTGCTCCACGTTAATACCAGAGCAGAAGCATACAAATTTGAAGCATTCTACCTCAGAGATGATAAATAATCTGTTTCCTGCCCCTCTGATTGCTCTTCCAAACCCTGTTTAGCATGAGTGGAATGTCAGATACAGCCATTTCCACTTCTCCACTGACCTCTTTCCAAACCATTTCTCAGGGTCTCTATCCTTCTATCTCTGCTCTCTGCATGTGAATAAATCCACACAGGGAGGGGGGGCGGGAAAAAAAGAGTGAGGGGAGAAAAAGTAGGGCACTTCAACCTGGTATGGGCAGCCCTAAGTAACACCACTGAGAAAATAAGAGTGAGACAGAGATGTAGTTCCTAGCACAGAACACAAATAAGCAAGAAGTGATGGAGGAACGAAGAGAAGAGAGGGCTGTTGGATGTGGAAATAGGAAGCCATTTACGCAGCGGGCAAAATGAGAGAGAGCGCACAAAAGAACAGGGCCACATCTGGGAGGGGGCAGCGATAAAGAGAAGACGGGAGAGTGGATTGAGATGAAGGAATGATAGAGGTGAGAAAATTAGGGGAACGGATGTCGGCTCTAAGAATACAGATATAGTCGGCAAAAGAAATAGAGAAGAAAGAGGACTTGAAAAGTGCCGAGGAAAAAAGTGAAAAATTACAGACTTGGTGAAATGGAGATGCTAGCTGAAAGACTGAGCAAAATTACAGAAAAGTAAAAGGAAGATGAGGAAGGCAGATCAGGGAAAAAAGGTGAAAGTGTGAGAAACGGAGGGTTGAGAGGCGCAGAGGGGTCGCGTGTACATAGAGCCTGTATGAATAACTTATGCAAGCGCTGCAGATGAAAGCACATGGTTTGACATTCTCTCCCTCTATCCGTCTCTCCTGAGGCGGTGACTATTTAATATATTTAAATGTGTGTTTAATCGGGGAGTGTTACAGCTTTAATCGTGGCTTGCGTCACATTGAATGCGCATAACACACACACACACACACACACACACACACACACACACCTTGCATCCATATCTAACCACATTCTCACTCTCCTCTGCATCTTCCTATCGTCTATCTTCTAATCAGTGTCTCTTTTACACATTTTCACAAACACCAAACAGCAAACCATTCATTAATATTAGATATAAAGAAAAAACAATGAAAAAAATAAAAAACAAAAAACAGAAATATAAATAAAAAAACAAAAGCAAAAAATAACTAAAGAACAAAGGAAACAAACAAAAATGAACAAATAAATGAATGAACGAAAGAACAAACAAAAAAGAGAATGATAGTGAGAAAAAACAAATAAATGAAAAAATAACAAAACAGACACTAAAACAGTACAAAAAAAACAGGCAAAAATCAAACAAACAAATCAAACATACATAAAGCATACAAGTAAAAGACAGAATAAATGAACAAAAACAAGGATAAAAGTAAAAACAAACAAAAATGTTTAAGAAAAAAATGACAAATGAGCAAATAAATGAAAACAGAATGCATGAACAAAAGGACAAACAAAATGAACAAGGACAAAAGTACAAACTAATGAAAAATGAAAAGACTGAACAACAAAGTGATAGGAGCAAACAAGTGAAAGAATGAATAAACAATAGGAAAAACAAGAACAAAACTACAAATAAACAAAAAACAAAAAGTTTGATGAAAATGATAAATGAGCAAACAAATGAAAGACAGAATGAATTAACAAAAAGGACAAACAAAAACAAAGACAAAAAGTACAAACAAATGAAAAAATCAAGACAAACAAGTAAAAGAAAAAAAAAAAAATTAAAGAAGTCCTATTATGCTCCTTTTACAAGGGTCTTGGTTTTGTTTTTGGGGTGTACTAGAATAGGCTCTCATCTAGGTGTTCAAAAAACACATTATTTTTCACATATTTTACATTATTACAACACCTCTCTCCCCAGTCTGGCATGACCAGCTAGAATAGTTATTTTATCAAATCATGGCCCTCCTTCTGAAATACGAAGTGTGCTGTGATTGGTCAACTGGGCCAGTGTGTGTTGTGATTGGCAGCACTCGGCACCTGGTCGGGAAATGTCATACCCCTTACCATAACCGCCTGTGAGCTTCAGTGTAAATATTGCGTCAAAATCAAATCAATTTGAGCGCAATTTAAACCCGAATGATTGGAACCACTATAAGTTCGTCTGCCTCGGCAAAGCTAGCGTGTCTCCCACATAGTGATAAAAACCCTTGCCTTCTCTAGTGCAGCTCAACCAGGTCTTGTCCCATTCGTCCATCTTTGTGATATCACAAATCCCGGAAAATATGCGTTGTAGTCCAAACGAGTCGTTCATTGTAGTTTTTGAAAAGTGATTTCTGTTAAACAAAATATCTCCTTCTGAACTGGACTTTGAGCTTTGTAACTTTGCAGATCTTTTTTATGCTCAAACAGCAACATTCCAGAAAGTTGAAAAAGTGAAAAAGCATTATAGCACCCCTTTAAAATGATGATCAAAGTACAAATGAATGAAAAATGAAAATTAAACAAACAAAATGATAAATGAGGAAACAAGAGAAAGACAATGAATGAATCAACAAAAGAAACAAGATCCAAAGAAAGTACATGTGAACGAACAATGAAAAGAATGACTAAAACAACATGATAAATGAGCGAAGAAATAAAACCGAATTAATCAACAAAGGCAAGGACCAACAAACAAATTAACAAAATGAAGTAACCACAGAAAAAAAAAGAACATACAAAGCAAAGGAAGAACAGCAGAATGAATGAACAAACAAATAAACAAAAGAAAGGTAAGAATGAAAGAATGAGAGGAGGGCTGTGAGGCGGGTATGGTGGTAATGAAGATGAACTAATGAGTTGCTGACAAACCCTCTTCACTCTCTGCGGGGAGATGACAGAGGGAAGGAGCTACAGGAAAAACACAAAACCCTTGAAAAGCACAGCAGATGAGCGGCTCCTCTGCAGGCTTTTAATCTGCTTCTTTCTGTTCAAAGTTTTCTCTGAGTCGCCCCACATGAGAGGAGCACGCGAGAACGAGCGAGAAAGTAGAGCAATGCAGATCGAAGAAAGGGGTGCTCGAGAGGGGAAGAGCAATTTTCTGGGCACCGAATGAACATTCAAGGCCAGAACGACTCCCTCTCCTCATCCAATCCCCCCACTTCCCGTTTCCCAAAAACTCACTGTACCCGAACACACACACACACTGAACAAATTATAAACATTGCCTCACGGCGAAATCATGAGGCCCTCGTAGGGTAACAGCGCGTACAGGTCTCTATGTGAGGAGCCCAGAACTGCAGCATGGGAGAGGAAAAGAAAAGCGAGTAGAGCGAGCCACGGGAGAGATTGCATCCATTCTTGTCCGTGCGCTTTTGCAAAGCAAGGACAGATGGAGCAGACAGTGTCTAAAGCCCAGAGGACTAGCCACACTAAACACTACAGATAAGCCAAGCTATGCTTCTAAAAGCCCTGTTATCGTCTCTCTTCTGCTGCTCTGTTGATAAGCCTTCACCACCCAACAAACACGTCCAAACACACTTCACTCGATCATCCACGGGTCCTGACCTTAAACACGCGCCCCTATACTGCCTCATAATCGAATGTTACTCTTGCAAAATTTTCCTACCAACACAATATTGCTCAATGGACATTTGTAGACACAATATGTCTCTTATACACACTAAAGTTTTATTTATTTGATCAAAAAGTGTAGAAAATAGTAGTTATTTATTTAAAAACAGTAATATTGTGATCTGTTCTGTCTTCTGTTTGAATATACTGTATGTTAAAATGTCATATGTGAACTTTCATTATTGTGTCACATGATCCTTCAGAAATCATTTTAATATGCTGGATTTGCAGCTCAAGAAATTTAATTAATGTTCAAACATTATTAATTATTGTTGAAAAGTGGTCTTTGATGAATAAATTTAAAAGATCAATTGAGCAATTTAATGCATTAAAAGTATTAATTTAGGCATTTAATAATAATACTAAAAAAAAACTTCCTGACCTTTTTCATCGTATTTTTTTTTTTTTTTTTTTTTTTACTATATTTACAAATTAATAATTACTTAAAGTGCTCAAGACTTTCTTCAGACTGATTAGTCGATTAGTTGTGCTGGAAAAGCTACAGACTAGTTCTGCACATTATAAGAAGATTCAGTAAATCTTCCATTATCTTTGAATGCAAGGCTGTAGCTTTTCACATAATGTGGTTGTATTTTTAGAGAGAAAACATTAAGCTTTTAATGCAAGCCTTAAAGTAACATTACAGTCAGTTCATCTGCTTGACTCATGCCACATTTTACCACATATGCTGGCTTGCTTTCTGCTAATGTTCATGTTGCATTATGTATGTTAGTGTGTTAGAGTACTGAGGAAATGGTAGGAAAAAAGAATCACTTGAAAAAAAAATCACTCAAAAACATGAGTGCTGTTGCTCTTACAAAACTCACTGACATGGTGCTAGGGTGTTTTAGATGGTTGCTGTGTGATTTCTAAGGCTTTGCTTGGTTGTTCACTAGTGTTTGCTTATGAATGAAGTCAAATAGGTTATTTTGGTTCTTTAATATAGTTCATGTCCCTCTTTTTGGGTTGTTTTATCAAGTCACATCAGTTAGAAAAGTAATGCAACAAAAAGGACCTTTAAGCAATGTATAATCAAAATAATAAAATAAAATAAAATAAAATAAAATAAAATAATTAAACAAAAAAAATAAAATATTTTAATAAAATAATTTAAGACAGTAATTGTAAAACAATTTTAAAAATTTAAAATAATAATAACTTTTTTTAGTAAAGTTTTTTTAGTAAATATTTAAAAAATAAAAAAGTAAAAGAAATATGTAAAATAGTTTAATAGCTTAATTGTAAAACATTCAAATTAAATTAAAACTTTAAAATTAAATACAAATGAAATATTTAAAATATTGAATTTAAAAAATAAAAATTGAATTAAAAAATAAATTTAAAATAATTTAAAAAACAACTGTAAAATTATTAGGAAATCAAAACTATTACATTTTTACAAATAGGATGGATGGATAGATGGAGGATGGATGGATGGATGGATGGAGGATGGATGGAGGATGGATGGATGGATGGAGGATGGATGGTAGATGGATGGATGGATGGATGGATGGATGGATGTTTGAATGGATGGATGGATGGATGGATGGATGGATGGGATTTATGATAAGGGGAAAAAAACTACTGCACTCTAAAATTAAATAAACTTATAATAGCATCATGTAAGTACTTACTGAACATACTAGAAATGTATTCATCAGAAAACAATTAAAATATTCACAAATTAGGTGAAATACATACAGTATTCACATTAGAAATATATAAGCATACTGTTGTGCTGGTAACATCCGTACAATAGATAACAACATCCAAAGATAAGAAAGGCTTTAGACAATCCTCTGAGACATTTTGGATGCCACTGCTGCCATTGTTTTCTGTGTTTTCTTCACCATCTTTGTTTCTCCTCCTCCTCCGTTTCTCTGTTATGTTCTTGGATGGCTGAGCGCTCGCTATTGCCCACTCCTGTGTGGATTCGCTCTGAATCACCTAATAACTCCCACCATTCTCTTCAGGGTCCGCCTGCCATATTTGTCAAATCTTAACGGTCACTCTAAAGCGATCCGCGTGACCTCTGTCACTGCCCTCGGCCCCTGAACCTCCACTAGCTCTGGCGGCACATCTTCCTGAATCCTCATGATTTCGGGCCAGATGGAAAGAGAAAAAATAAAGAAGAGGAAAGAGAAGAGGAAGACTGTGGGAGAAAGAGAATTAGAGATGATTAAAATGAAACATGTAAGCGAAAGGGAAAAAACGCAAGCGTTTAAGACAGAAGCGGGGGTTCTAGAATGCAAATATTACAACATCTGTCTGCTTTGTATTTGTAGCCGGAGGGGAAGTCTTATCAGGAGATGATTGTTAGCATGTGTGTAAATTTAGACGAAATCTGGGTGGGCAGCTGCTAATGACTTCAGCGCTGCTGCTCAAGTTTGAATGGCTGGTGAATTGAAATGTCAGGAAGTCCTCTGAGGAAGACATATCAGACCTGATCATCTGAAAGCATCCATATGTGCGCGCGCACACACACGGCTCACTGGAGGGGAAGGTCAAGTCACCGTCTCTCAAATCCATGGTGTCGGTTCCCTTTTCTCAGATGATTGCGCCCAAGCCACAAGCCCACTTGCCCTTTAAACACTGCTAAACTCACACACTTCCACATACACCCTTCTTTTGCAACATTTTACAGTAGAGGTCATTCTGGGATTGAATATTCAGCTCTACAGCAGCACTTTAAATGAAACATGTTGGGTTTGAACAACTGTTTTATACTTATTTGATTTATTTGTAATATTGCAAAATTTGCTAAATTCTTTTCATATTAAATACAAAAAAAGTATTTAAATTTACAAATTTAAAAATGTACAAATAAACAAAATCACTTAAAATAAAATAATAATTTAAAAAAATCTTAACTAGTCAACGTAGCTAATTAACAAATTCGTTTTTGGATTTTTGCTGGGTTTGACCAGTTTAACTTTTCAATTTGTAATCATCACAAGTGGGTTAAAAAAATTCTCATATGATTATTTTACATATTAAATGCATACAAAACAACAGCAACAATTATGAATAAGCATTCAATTTAAAATATATATATATATATAAATAATACAATTATTAAATTCTAAATAAAAAAAAAAAAAAAAAGATTACAAATGGTTTCCAAACAAATAATTACAAATAAAATTACCAAGTAAATTATATATATATATATATATATATATATATATATATATATATATATTATATATATACAAAACATTATTTAAAATAAATTCCTAAACTAGACAAGCTAATTGTTATATTTATTAAAGTTGAAACAATTTAACCTTTTTAATTTGTAATTTTTGTGTAAAAAATTTCTCATATGAATATTTTGTAAATGAAATACATATAAAACAGCAGTAATTATGAAATATAAAATAATGTTTTAATTAAAAATAAATATATAAAAAATTAATATATAAATAAATACAAATATTAAATTAGAAACAAAGAAAATGAAAACTGTAAAATTGCTACAAAAACGTACAATCACTGCAAATTATAAATAAACAAAAAAAATTATAAAAATAAACAAATAAAATAAACAAACTGTTTGGATCAGATAAATAGAAAAAAGAGAGGAAAAAAAAACACCCACTTACCCCAGTAGTCTCCAAGTTAACCACAAAACAAAAACAAAAAAGGCAGAAAGAATTTGGTTTTACTTTTTTTAAACCCAACAACCTTTTATTACTACAAGTTAAAGCACTTTTACTCTGGCCACTGGATCTTGCATTGTTTTTAAGCATCCTTTCACAAGTGTTATCTTTTTCAGATGCTTTTAAGATGCCCAGCTGCTTTTAAACCCAACAACCTGTCTTATGTAAACACCTCTTAAAAAACAACCCATTTGTGGTCCGACTGACTAGTCAATTTTTAAAATGTCCCTTTGTACATCACTTGTGTGAAATGACTGAAATGCATTTCATTCATTAGAAATTCAAATAACTTATGAATTATTGAAACCAGCATAAAGATGCTAAATCAAATGATTTTTTTCTAAGACTAAGAGTAAACAAAGATTGCAATGCACTATGTTTGCATGTAGGTGGTTATCTAGTAACACGGTTGGTTATGTCATCGTTCAGCTCGGGTTAGGTCAGTGAAAATGAGTTTCTGCAGCAGCTCCGGAACGAGAATCAGCACCGTTTTGATGGAAAACACAAACACAGTCAGACTCAGTCATCCATCACAGTCGAGGCAAAAAGCTTTGAAACACATGGGTAAGAGCTTGTGTGAAATACTTAACATGTGCGGCTCTATTAGTAACTAGCTAATGCCATCAGCCAAGCTGACAATATGCACATTATGAGATTTTGTAGTCAGTAATGGAAATGTAAGTCCAATCCCAAACGCCCCAATCACATTTTATATTCGCACTGGTTAGACTGCACAGGAAATGAAACTAACATAGCCGCCATGTCACCGCTAATGAGATTTTTATAGTGAAAAAGTGGAGAAACTCACCAAGAAGCACTGCTCTGACACATTTAAGTGTCCGTGTTAAAGGGTTTACAGACACTATCCAGAGCAACGTTTCTGAGATTGATGTTTAAGGGGAATTTGCAGAAAGTAGTACTGCATTATTTCCCATCCGTGTGGGACATCAATCAAACCATTAGCTCTCGTTATCAGACAGTCTCACATTACACTGACTGTACAGTAAACACAGCGAGACCTCAAATATCTGATCTGAGATTCACAAGCTTGCTGTAACCGCTCTAAAATGTTTTAGGTGGTAAAAGAGGTCCACCATCATCTGCTATTATTCAGATACTGCATGTAGCAGATTAAGCGCAGGCAAAAGAGATTGTAAAAACAAGGCAGAAAACGCCTCAACAAAATGCTGACTTCTGCCCCTGCACTGAGAGAAACAAACAGCCTGCCAAGTTAACCAGTAAAGACTTAATAAAGCTACGCCACAGAGACTGAACACTGCGGCTAAGAGAAAATAACACCAAAAAAATTGACAGACAAGCAAACTGACAGACAACAAATTAGACCACTAGACAGACAGTCAGACAAACTACAAACTAGCTACACAGACATTTAGAGAGATTAGGTCAGGGGTTTTTGCAAAGGGCACCCTTCCTAAAAATACTTACTTACTATAGAAAATACTTACTTACTATAGAATAATTGACAGAATGATAGAATGACAGATAGAACAAGAGTACAACTGATAGAATGACAGACAGAATGAAAGAATGATAGGATTAAAGATAAAATGACAGAAAAATAGATAGACAGAAAGATAGAATGACAGAACGATATATAGATAGATATTTAAAACAATAAAAGAACGATAGTTGCACAAACAGAACAACAGATAAAATAAAAGAACAATAAAACAATAGATAGAATGATAAAACAAAATATATAGAAGAATGATAGAACGATAGATACAGAATTATAGAACGGCAGACAAGAATAACAATATAATTAGACAAAATGATAGACAAACAGATTGAGAGAACAAAAGAACAACAGATAAACAATCAAACAGACAGACAGAATTATAGTTAGAATGACAGAATGATATATAGAACAACAGAACAATAGATGAAACGATAGACGCAACAGACAGAACGACATAATGATAGTATAACAGGCAGACAAACAGATAGACAGGCAGAACAACAGATAGAATGAAATAATGATAGATAGAACAACATACAGACATAGGGACAGACAGACGGACAGACAGAGGGACAGACAGACATAGGGACGGACAGACAGACAGATAGAGGAACAGACAGACAGACAGATAGAGGAACAGACAGACAGACACAGGCTGACATAGGGACAGACAGACAGAGGGACAGACAGACGGACAGACAGATGGACAGAGGGACAGAAGTACAGACAAACAGACAGACAGAGGGACAGAAGTACAGACAGACAGACAGACAGAGGGACAGAAGTACAGACAGACAGAGGGACAGACAAACGGACAGACAGAGGGACAGACGGACAGACAGATACACAAAAAAACAAATAAAAAAAAAAATAACAAAAAACAGACAGACAAACAGACAGACAGACGGATACAGACAGACAGAGGGACAGAAGTACAGACAGACAGACAGACAGAGGGACAGAAGTACAGACAGAGGGACAGACGGACAGACAGACAGACTGACAAAAAAAAAAAAAAAAAAAAACAAAAAACAAACAGACAGTTACAGACAGACAGAGGGACAGAAAAACAGACAGACAGAGGGACAGACAGACAGAGGGACAGATAGATACAGACAAACAGATACAGACAGACAGAGGGACAGACTATGCGGTTTGAGGCAGTTAGTCAGTCCAGCAGGAGACTGATGGTGAAGTGAGAAACCTGTCAAGAGATCTCAGCAGTAGTGGGACTGAGACATTTGGTAAAGGCCAGTGCACATAAACAGATGTACACATGTGCACATAAACAGACGGGAGAGAGGTGTGCTTCATAAAGCCGACAAGTAAATGATTACATTTACATACACACAAATTACCAGCTAATTAGTCAGAAAGAGGCAGAGAGCGGGCCATACAAACACCCACACATACAAGACAGAGAAAGCACTGAAAATGATGAACTGAATAAAAGATAACTGATATAACACACAGCGTTTGGCATTTCATCATCATACTAATGATAGCAGCCGTATACCTGCTCTACCGGACCGTCTACTCACTCTTACATCACCCCGTTCCCGTTCGACATGCTCATCCCAACTAAACACCCACTAGTGGCCCTCAGCAAGACGAAACAGACATGTACACACATACGCAAAAACATACAAATGAAATGATGCTGGAAAGCACCTCGGGGGAAGGAAAGCAAAGAAGAAAAGCGTCGAAAAGAGCTTCTAAGAGAACGTAAGAGAATAGAGAGAATAAACATGTCTCGCACTGACAGTTTTTCAATGATATCTGCTGAGCCAGGCACCAGCGAGCAGTGCCTCAGAAAGACAGATTAGGACTGTATATCCGGAACAGAAGGAGGGGAGAGATAGAGAGCTCTGTTATCAATCACTATAATCATTTATATTATTTACATAGTTTGGTAATAAAACGAGGAGAATTTGTCACACTAACTAGACAGTCGGGACATGACCGCACCGAGAGGAAGTGTGGATCTGTAGTAGAGAACCACAGAATTACATGTTTTCATAATAGAGCAGTCGTTCTTATGGAAGCGCTGCACAATTAAGCTGATTTAGGGTCATGTACAATCAGACGCATTTCTTAGTCGCAGAACGTGGTCTTGTGTTCCAAATAAGAGACACTTTCTTAAAGTTCAACTTTAAAATTTGACACCATTTCTTTTACAAATGCTACCTAATTAAATGCACAGAAAAAAAATGGTGTATGATTTACTTTGAAACCATTTTCACTCAGAAACTAAACCTAAAAACATTTTTGGCACTTGAAATAAAATAAACATTTGCTGAAATAAAATATACATAAAAATGATTTCAGCTAGTTGCCAAGGCAACATTTAATTTAGTTTAAACTGAATTAAAACTGAAATATATAAATATTTAAAAAATATATTTTGTAAAAATCTACTAAAAATTACAAAATTACTACAACTATAAATTAAAATGAAAAATAATATCACTGTTTAAATTCACCAATAAAATGCCACTTAATATAGTTTCTTTAATATTTAAACACAATGTTAAATGCAGCAGTAAAACTAAATTAATAAATATAAAATTGACAAATAAAGAGATACTTGAAGTGTTAACCTAATTAGTAATGTTTAAAATGTAACAAATAAATTAACATTTTTTAAATGCAACTTCAATTTATTAAAAAAAACTATATATATTTTAAAATTATATACATACATATATGTAATCATCCTAAATTATTTCCTTGACAAATATTTATTGCAATTAATTCCATTAATAATGCATTACACAGAATATCATGTCCTTACATTACAATTCCTGTAATCCTGACCCATCCACTCTGTATTCCTGCAGTCAAACTTTAATTATGCCAATGAGTGAGAGGAGGAGTGGAAAAATGGATAAGGGGAATAAAAGACATGATTGAGGTGACAAGGGAGGAAGAAAGATAGACAAGAGGGAGAGAGATTGAGTCAGACATCAGGGGACTGAATCTCTGCTTGGGTGGAAGGAGGTCATTGACAAAGATAAGAACTAAAATAGACACACAGTCTTGACCTTCTCAATATACTTACACAAGAGAGCCAAACAAGAAAAAGAGGGGGGTGGGGGGGCTTCATTTCTTGCTTTTTGTGTTATGGTGTATGAAAGAAATATGGAGTTAGCGAGAAGCGAGGCAGAGAGAAACAAAACAAGAGGGACTGGAGATACAGAATGGGCGGCAGTGGAAGACAGGGGGCAGAAAGCCAATTTAGCTTTCACAAGTAATCATTCTGCTAAGCCCTTTTACAGCACAAGAACAGAGATATGTTTTTTTTCTGCCTGACAGGGCCATTTATGTTTTTTCTCCAGGCTGATGCATTAAAACCCTTCCATTGTTCTGAATCTCAGCAGAGAAAACACTTTAAATCGAAACCAATTCATGAGCGAAAGCGCCAAGGAAATGCCATCAAGGCAAGGGAAAGCGTTTGATAAGAAGAGTGTCAATGGAGAAGTTGTTAAAGGGCTGAGCGCTGTTTCTATAACAAGAGACAGAACACCTTGAACCAGGTGACTGGGACTTAATGCCATGGGTTTTTTTTTTATTTTTTTTGCATGAGGCATTTGGACAGAAACTGAATGTGATGCAAATCCCACACTATCCGCTCTATATAGTATGCAATATAGGGATTCGTTGATTCAAATCATAGAAGGTAATGCGAGCCTAAATAGCATACATGGATACATACTTTGGAAAAACACTGGCAATAATATGTTATGTGCCCAGTTCCGGCATACTATTTTCAGCGAATTTCAGACAGTTTGTGCATGATTTAAGGCTAATATTACCCACAATCCCTTGCTTCAGAGGATGAGGAGCTTGAGAGGGCAATTTAACTTGTAGAAAAAAGGTGACAAATGCAAGAACAAAAGCATGAACCTACAGTACACATTTTGAGGGCTTCGAAGTTCAAAAGATTGAAGCTGGTAAGACTGATTGTTTTTTTTTTAAATGTCTTATGCTCTACCAAAGCTAGCATTTATTTGATCAAAAATACCAATATATATTGCATCAAAACTTGAGATTAATTTTTATCCATGCAGTATTTTAGCACTGTAATAGCTTTTTCTTTTTTTTATTCTTTTTTTTTTTTTTTTTTTTTTTTTTAGCTGTGAAGCTTTAATTAGCTTGCTGTGATTAATAAACTCTGCTTGCTGTTCAGACAACCCACTGACTAGTCGGTTTTGTGCATTCCTAGTACTTAAAAGGTGTTCATCCAAAAAAAAAAAAACACACATATTCTGTCATCATTTACTCACCTTCATGTCACTACATGACTTTTCTTGCTCTGAGAACATATGTTGAAGATCCCTGGAGTCCAAACAACACTGGACCCCATTGACTTTCATTGTATGCAAAACTCAACTTTCTCAGAATATCTTCTTTCATGTCCCACCGACTAAAGAAAGTCATTCTGTAAATGACAATTTCCATTTTCGGGTGAACTATCCCTTTAAGTGTGTAATGTAGGCATGCAAATTTGAATGCAGTAAACGACTAGAAGAGGGAAATTAAGAAGGAAGGAACAAAGTGAAGGGGCTGATGTGGGTGTAGACAGTGAAGGAGAAAGACGAAAGACAGAAAGAACATGCAAAAAAGAAAGGCAAAACAATGGAGACAGAGAAAAAAGGAAAAGAGAGAGAGCGGGAGATAAAAGGGAGAGGGACGAGCGAGAAGAGGAGGATCCGATGAGAGAACACTGTGGGCGACAGTAATTGCTTCGTCTTGCTCTGCTGCCCATATATGGTAATAGAATGTGTGACTGAGAGGGGGTAACCTGTGTGAGCCCAGAGCATCCCACACACACACACATACACACACATGCTGCAATCAGACACGCTGATTACAAAACGCATTAACAGTCAGAAATGAGATGACAGACACTCAGAAATAAACACTCAACAGGAAAACCTTACAAGAGCTCCTGACATACAGGAAGAGACAAGAAAAACTGTCAAATTAAGTCCACACATAACTGCCATCATCACACAAAATGACCTTCGCAGCCCATTTTACTTCTGTAATCTAAGAGCAACAGGATATTCAAGAAGACAACATGCACTGGGAATCGAGTGGATTGTGACAAGTGTCTGAAACCAAAACATATTGTATATGTACATACATAACATTTTGTATATATTAATATTATATTAATTTAAAATATGTTCACGTTTTCATCAAAAGTATCATGTTTGAATTAAAATTGTTTAGAAAAGATGGAAAGCCAATGCATATCAATTACAGACGTATATTTACCCGCAAAAGGTTATCCAGAAATGTAACACAATGTAACAAGTCTGAAAGTGGCTAGAAAAGTCAACAGGGTTGATTTAATGTAATGTTCTCTTTAAAGCATGTGATAGACCAATGGATTAATGTACCTGTTTTTCCGACATCAGCACAGGCCACTAAAAAAACCCATATTGGTCAGGCACTATTTTAATATCAACCAGTATAAAACTGCACTCTGCTTACATTGCGTTAGCTGTGTAGCCTTTGGACCAATCAGACACACCACTATCTGTTATATTTAACAAATAATATCTAACGCCCCCTCATCTAACCAAAGGGTCTATGGAATCTTCCCCCAAAATGCAACTATCATCCATAGCAACCAAAGGCACACACTATCTGATAACACTAGGTTTTTATTGGTTTATTGCTAGGTTTAACTTCCCTCCAAAAGGTACCATTCCTCAATGGCTCACTCAAATCCTGAGGGTGTGACATCGTCACCCTATATAGATCACTGATCACCAGATCAGAGTGTTTTTTTGTAAGATTCAGGAATTCCAAGAGAAGATGCTGAGCTAAGAGCCTTAAAAACCACCCTAAAGGCCTGTTCACACCGGGACGAATTTCGCGCGCGATATTCGCCGACGTTTAACGCCTCGTGACTAAACAAAGGGCGCCAATGTGAGTGTACACACCGACGCGAAAAACGCCACGCGTAAAAGCGTCATTTTTTAAAAAATGCCTCGGGTTCGTTTTTTTGGTTTGACGCACCGCGTCAAAAACTATACGACCAATGAGAATGGTGCTTTTGCACACGTGTCTGGAGCTTCTGAAGTTACAGTAAAAACACAACTTGGGGGCGCTCAAACACAAAACTGTCTTGCTGAGCACACATACGTAACGGCGAAGAAGATATAAGCCAAGTAGCGTCTACACTGCCGGGAAGAAATAAGACGAAGAAGATGCAAGGCAAGATGAATGTAGGAGTTGCTTGGTTTTGTTCTTGGTCTCGTTGGTTTTGGAACACAAAGAACTATATGACAAACGCGACAGCGATTTACAAAAATCTTGATAAAAAGAGAACTAGTTATTTCTAGTATTTCTGTTTTACATTAAGCGCCATCTAATGTCAGGGAATGAATTTGCATGTTCACTCGGCTCATCGTCAGCGAAAATCGCTTGGGTGTGAACACAAAAAACGCGTTGAAAACCGCTGGCGAATAACGCGCGCCGATATTCGTCCCGGTGTGTACGGCCCTTAAGCTTGTGCCAGGCCTTCGGCCTTGACTTTCCATTCATCAAGATCCTCTGATTCGAACTGGTATTTCTCATCAACTCACTTCAGCAGAGACCAACTGCAGCCCCAAAGTGCATCAGGACTATTTTTCAAACAGGCGAACTTAGTCTTAACAGTATCAAACTTAGTCTTATTAATTGATACATTAAGTATCATATGCACCTTTTACAAAGGTGTGTTTGAACTAAGAAACTGATCTTTCCTTCAGGCCGTAGATCTGCTTAATATCAAATTGTATCATAGCTTCATGTCTATTTCTCATCTCTTTACTGCTTAAGCTTTAACCCTTTTTCCTACGTCCACTGTATGCGTGTGTGTGTGTGTTAGACTAGTTTAAGTGTTTATGTAGTTAATAAAGTCTTACTTGTATCACACCTGAGGTTGTTCGTTGTTTGCTCATAACTGGAGTCCCTAATCATGAAGATTTTTGCTACATGCTCTGAGTAGTATTGTACAGTAAGAAAGTTATTTTCCTTAACCAGGAAATTAACGTTCTTAGAATTGACAGACAGTTGACACTGAGAGGTCAAGTAAATACTTACAATGGATCTAAATATTTATAATTACTCATAACTAGTTATGATTGATTATTCATATTTCCCCTTTGAGCTGATTCGCTACAGCTGACAGCATGCACCCTCATTAACGCAGGTATTTTAAAAGCAGAGATTGTGAAACAACCTACTTCCCACAAACACTCACTCACACACAAACAAACACCTAGTTACGGCCCCTTTGTGCTGTACGAGCGTGACTCATCCCATCAGACATGAGGCGGAGGACGCCAGCATAGTGAGTCTTGGCTATCTCCTCCGCTCCCTGCAAGTGCTGATGGCATCTGGAAGGGCACCAGGCAACCTCAGCTCCCTGGCACGCCAAGGACGCCCACATGACCGGCCCGGCCGTGTAGCCAGCTCAGGACCCCTGCCCAAACCGCTAGACTCAGCACAAGAACTTGACAGGATTCTGGGTGTGGCTCATCTGTGAAGGACAGCGCCAGCCGCCCGACGGGGAGAACCAGCACTGAGGGAAGGACAAACGCAGAATTGTTGACAAATACAAGGGTATGAATTTGAAAATTCTTTTCTTGCTGGGCTGGTCCTCAAGCCAAAATGAAAAAGTCTTACACTGCAAAAGGCAACATATAGAAGAAAATTTACAACGCAAAATACTTCAAAGACTGCTGTCTATATGAATTAACTGATATACATTGCTAGTCGTGTTGTGAATGATTCACCACTGCATGTTATTGCAAAGAAACAAGTTTAACTAAAATCCAATAACTAGCTCCGCCTCTGAAACGACTTTTCTTTTTGGATGATGTCACCAAGTACCTGTTTTTAAACCCCTCCCCCTCCAAACAGTTGTCATACACTGAAAAAAAAAACTGGTGTGAGGTTTAGGGGGTGTTTATATGACACTATTTTCAACTAAAAGCTGAAAACTTTATGCTGTTTGGCTGTTCATTTACACGACAGAGGAGTTTTGGGGGCCTGAAAACGCAAACTTTTGGAAAAACCGGGTTTCAAAGTGCACGTTTTTCTCAACCCGTGAACATAAATGACACGACATCATGCGCATTGTGTAAACTACAAAAACGCAAATTTGTGAAAACTGTGACATCATGCGTATTACGTGTTCAGTCTACAGGTATGTGCGCAGACACGTAGTGTTTCTTAAAGTGACATCGCCCTCTACTGGCATGGCATGAATAATACAGCATTTTTAGTCATTTTCGCAAAATGGGGATCATTTTGATAGCATTGACATCTATATTCAAAAACTTTCAAAAACTCAAAGGGAAAAACTTTTGTTTTTAGTACAGTGATGTCACAAACTTACCCCCCCCCCCCCCACAAACTTACTTTGAAACAATTTTCACTCAAAAATTGGTAGTCAATATTACAAAATAATTACAAAGCAACAATTAACACATTGACTTAAACAGTAGAAAAACTGATAAAAGGATTTTCTTGTAAAATTTACTCCAAAAATGCTAGAAAAAATTTATCGTAATTTTAAAAAAATTTGAATAAAAAAAAAATCAAAAAAAATGTTAAATCACTTTTTCAAAATTACCTTGAATTTTGAACACACGCAGTTAACTGTAACAGTTAAATAATAAATAAATACACAAAATACTTAAAGCGTTGATCTAATTTAAAAACACAAGGTAAATATAATTTATACAACACAATTAACTCACTTTTAAATGTTTAATGTATTTTTTTAAATAAAAAGTTATAGAGACCATTTTTTTATTATATGCATTTTTCCCTTTGCGCCCTACATTTAATTGAATATCCAGTTTATAGAAGTACAACAGGCTACAAATGCTGTTTTATGATGACTAAGACCTTCAGAACAGCCAAAAGCAAAGCATTCATAACAAAATCAAAAATTAGAGAAACACTATCATGCAGAAGAAATTAAGAAAAAACACTCTTGTGGGAAAAATATTATCATGCACTAAAAAAAAAAGCATGCTGATTGTCATGACAAAGGCAAAGTTTACGCCGCCTCCGCAGTGGCACTTCATTTGCTCATGTTAACATGCAACATTCCCTTTATGTGTCTTCATACAGAACACTGGAAGCAATAAACAGCAAAATTTAAGATAAAACAGCATTTAAAGCCCACTGTGCTTGTGTTTTGCTATTTATTTCACAGCAAAACAGCATACTCAACAAGAACACCACAAATAAAGAAGATCTTACTATACAGTATGTATTAATAATGCACCGGATCAATAAAAGTGGTCTCTTTGTGACAAGTGACTGCAAAGACATTTTAGGAACAATGTAGATAGATGAATCGATCACAATAACACCAAGAATGTTAAGAAAGAATTAAGAAAGTCTTAAAGACCCCTTTAAGCTAAAGTGTGTAATTTAAACAGCATTAAGGTGACTAAACTGAATTGCACAATAAAAGGTTTTCACTAAAAGGCCCTTATCTTTCTTTTTTTTAAACTCTCAGACAGAAAAATCTTTTTTTTTTTTTTTTTTTTTTTTAAACTCTTTAAAGCTTTAAATAAAACAATATACACAGCCTAATCAGGACACGCTTCATCTGCGTAATCAAGTCTTCAAAAATAGGTCTAAATATGTCATGATTGAGCCGCGGCGGGCCTACGGCGGTGCTTATGCTAAAACAACTAGTGAAGAACACCAAAGCGCAAGAGAGCCACTGAATCCCACCTCCCTTCATTATCCTCTCCTCAAGTAGAGCTGTCAGGAAGTGCGTTTGATAATATATGGCAAAAAAGCCTTATTTGGGCAAAGAAAGCTATTAGAAATGACACCTTCTTGTTTAGTTTCATGCATTAATGCTATGCAGCATTGTGACTCATCAGAGAGACTGATTGCTTCTAACACATTTACATTATTGCAGGTATAACACTGTCCATCTACAGCTCAATGCAAGTTAGAGAGCCGTCACTCTATAAACAACACCTCAAATGAAACATCTGACGGGTTGCGATATTATGTTATAACGAGCTTGTTTTTGTGTTGAGTAATATCTGATGGGAGTGAGGTTAATACTTGAGTTCAAAGCAGGATTCAACAGGACACAGATGTTTGGATGTTGACATTCAGAAGAAATGTGACTGTGAAACGGACCCCGCGTATTTACGAACGACAACATCCCATACGCAATTTAATCTAATCGTGTGATTAACCAGAGGCTAACAGCTGATGAACGATAATGACATGGCACTGTACATAATGCACGTGAAATCTGAGAAAATCCCTGTTCTAATGCCAGCATTAGAATGTGTGATTACCCCATAACTGGTTTTGCTTCACCAGATTTTGTTTTTGAGGCCTGAAGCAGAACCAGTATATTAGAAAATTCTAGTAATGATGTTGGCATTTGACTACACTTGATGGCATTTGACTATATATTTGTAAAAAGTGTACTTATTATGGAAACAATATACTAAACTATACAATATATTAATATGCTATATAATAAAAGAATATACTTAATATATTTTGGAATACTTAAATGATTATTATATTTTAAATTTATATTAAATGCAATATACTAAATTATTAACATGAATTGGACAGTGGAATTGTGACATTTTTGCTTTGAAAACATCTATTGAAAATCTAGCCTCGCCTTTTATTTTCACCACAATTCAATACGGTCGTTCCAAGAAATGAGTTCTTCTCCAGCCTGAGGAGGGCTTTCACGTTCAACATCCTCCTTAGGATTCGGACCACGCTTCCTAATGAGGCAGGAATTAACCTCTACAGTCAATTTCCTTTGGCTCTTCTCTATTTCTTTCCATCTATCACCGTTCTGAGAAATGGTGCAGGGTATGACACTCTCCAATGTGAGAACGTGAGACAGAGAGAGAGAGAAATGGGAATAAGAGAGCCTGAGAATAGCCTTGGTTATGACAGTACGGCCAAACTTTGGAAACTTCTGGGCTTTGGAAACACAGGCACAGTGTCTAGATCCGAGAGCAGTCACCTGTGCAGTGTCAATGTGCCTGACACTCAACCCACCGTGAGGTTTCATGTGACAGACAGATAGCTATCGGACGGAAGAAACGGGGAAAATGAGTGTGCCAATCTTTGCGAGACCCCTCACACGGGACCGAGAATGAGAAAAAAGATTAAAAGGAGAGCAAATGGAGACTTTGTCCTCAGGAGAGACATCAGAGACTTCCTGTAGTCATGTTTTGCAGACATACTTTGTGGTTTGTATTCCATCTGAAATAAAATCCATCTGTTTTTCTTACCTGTGTAAAAATGATGGAGCATTTTACCTGCTGTCTTTCAGCTTCCTCAGGCAGGCGTCCTCTGAGGAATCCATTCCACATCCAGACAGGAATGTCTGTGATTGTGGGTGCATTCTTTTTTCACGATACTTCTCATTTATTTTAACTTTTGTTGGATACAGTGACCGAAGCTAAATTTCTTGTTTTGCTGCCCAGTGCACCTTCATCATGGATTCAGACATTTTAACCAGCTTTCTGGGTAAAATAACAGCTGGTGGTTCAAGATGCTTAGACGTAAGGAAGATGACCTGACTGGATCACACAGAAGAGGTTATGTTTTACCACGTATGGCAACATTTTTCAGTTATAAAAAAAAAATATTTAAATTATGTGTGAAAATTTTTAAAATAATTACACCTAAATATTAAAATAATGTTAAAACATACAATTATTATATATATATATATATATATATAATATATATATATATATATATATATATATATATATATATATATATATATATATATATATATATATCATATGTAAATACATTAAAATGCAGTTTATTACATACATACATACATATACATTATATATATATATATACATACATATATACACAGTACACATATATACATATACAGAGACTTATCAAGATTCTTGCTGCAGAAAAAAAAAGAAATTGAGATTGTGATCAAGATGAGATTGTTAGTATGTATGTGTGTGTGTGTGTGTGTGTATATATTATATTATATTTTTTTTTTATTTTTTTATAATATTGTGTGTGTGTGTGTTTTTTTTTTTTTTGTATATATGTGTGTATATATGTATGTATATATTATATATTATATATAGCCTATATATATATATATATATATATATATACACACACACACACACACACACACAAACATACATACACATATATATATATATATAAAAACTATATAATTTTTTAAAAAATATTTATACATTTCTAAGTTTCTTATAAATCAGTAAATTCACTTAAATTTATACTTAACATTAAATATATAAATAAATTAACTCTCTTAATTATATATGCAACACATTACATATATAAGCATTTATTTCAATGGGCTTCTTGATGCACACATCCATGACCTTCCACAATGCCTTTATCCAGAAAACAAACAGTCCCATCTTAGTAAAAATAGCAGACATCCCAATCCCATCTGAATCAGTTCATGAAATCACAGACATCAGCTGTTAATAATTATAACTCCAAAATCATTTGGAAAACTATACAAATGATCTGCAAATCTCCTACGACAAGTGCATATGTGTGATCAGATTTGTCTGCAATCAAAAATTTCAATTTGAACTAATTGAAAACATTTTAGCACATTCTTCCAAGACCAAATTATCTGTTTTATGAGAATTTTATGCAGATTTGTATAGCCGTATACTCCATTATCTGTCAAAAAAACTAACTTTACTACTCTGCATCTGCAACTTAAAATGAACTTTAAAAGAGCAAATCTCTGGGCAACAATATTTTCTTCAGCGTGTCTGAGTCTTTGCACATAATCCTATGTATTTTTCTATATTTGCAAGCACGTAGGTGTGCATGGACATGGACAAAGCTTTTGTGAAAAATGTTCCTGTGTGCTTGTGGAGAGTGTTGCCATGCCTGGATGTATTGCAATTTTAGTCTCAGTATCCAGACAAGTGATTCTGCAATTCTTCAGTCTGCAGAACCCCATCTGTTCCCACTCAGTTACTAAAACCTTTTTTAGCCATTTCCATCACTACAAAGAGCTGAACAAACTTACAGTAGTATATAACTGCCAAGTCAGCTGGAATTAAAAGCAAGCAGAAACACACACACGCGCGCGCACACACATACACACAGAAGGAGGGCATCACAGTCAGCCGCTCACATAAACATTTATGAATTTTCCCCACGAGAGTCATTTTCCCTAACACCATGACTGAAGCTCTGAGGAATCCTCAAGAAGCATTAGCCTTCCAGCTCTCAACTCAGAGCTTTGGATGCCAGCAACTCCGAAAATTCTCTCAAGGGTTTAAGTCAGCGGCTTGAGACATGCCTGTCATCTCAATTCACCCGAACCGAACTTAAAAACCATACAGGACATAAAACTTTTTTGTTTAGTTCCAAGGTCTTAAGAGTAACAGCTCTGGCTGGAAGTCATTCTTTAGTATCAAAAAAAGAGATTCAAAATAACAGGGCAAAAATCATGTTCCTCTGCTGAATCTACATTGTTTGTATGGTCACTTCTCAACATCTTTTCAATCTACATGAAGTCAAAATTGACGCGAGTTACTTTATTACGTGCTCAAGGTCTTGCTGTCTACAGTTCATTGGTGAATGTCAATCTAAGAAAAAGACATGTTTGTCTTTCATCAGATTGTGACAACGTGCACAATCCAAACAATTCCCACCTTTTTTTCTTGTTCTTGTTAAATATTTTATTCAGAAATGTCACATTATGGAAGTAAAATGAGTTGAGAACGCACTTGTTGACTTTTTGAGCTTGTTAAAAAAAAGCTTTTTATCAAAAATGTGCTATTATTCAATTCCTTGCAAAGTGATCACAAAGGCTCAAAGCAAGGGACTCAAAAAAATATTGAAAAAAAAAAAAGAGTTCTACTGCCTCTAAATAACTTGTATGGTCTTTTTTCAAGTTGCTTAAATCAATATGAAAAAATGACACTATTTACTTTCATACACACTCATGATCTCATTTGCTCATTTTCACAATCTTTCACCAAACTGCGACAACTTGCACAATCCAATCAATTCCCACCTTTTTTTCATGGTAAAATATTGTTTCTTTCAGATACATGTCACATTATGGAAGAAAAATGGCTTTGAAATGTGCGTTGACTTAAAAAAAAAATTTAATCCAAAACATTCCAATGCTATTACTCAATTCCTTGCAAACAGATCTCAAACGCCCAAGTCATCATTCCACAAATATTAAAAATATCTAAAACAGAGCAAAAAAAAGTTCCTCTACTGCTTTTATGGTCATTTAAGCAAACCATGAAAACAAAACTGACAACATTTACTGTTGTCTACATAATCTTTCATCAAACTGTGACAACTTACAATCCAGTCAATTCCCACATTTTTTCCTCAGAAAAAGAGAGCTTTTAATCAGAAACATTCCAGTACTGTTCCTCAATTCCTTTCAAACTGGATAACGAAGGCCCAAATTTAGCAAGCGTAACACAAAGGTTTAATTACAAATGACATGGTCTTCAAATTCATCTCTCAGATTAAAAGAACAAGATGAGAAAATGAGATCCTGTAAGCCACCTTTTTTAGATGACAAATTTATTGTTGGTAATGAGGTTAACACTGCTGTAAATTACAGAGGTCTGCTGAGGTGGAAGCACGGTTTCTATTAAAAAGGTAGATTGAGCACATAAAGACATACACACAAATTCGGATGTGTTCCTGCACAATTAAAAGCAGCGCATTAACGGTGCAGGGCTAAGAAAGTCAATCATGCAGCGAGCTTCTGAAGAAGATCAGACGGTAATTAAGGCAATTTCAGCTCCTCCCTCAAGAGGATCTCAATGAATCAGCATAGTGTGTGTTAGCTCAGGCAAATGCTGTTAACATGTAGTGCCCACCACCAATGCTTCTGATGGATGCTCACCTGCATGCATGGACATGTTAAACTAATAAAAGTCAGATTTCAATATGCACTCATATTTCTAATCAAACTACCTTGATCAAATTACCTTGGGTAGTCTATGCAATGCACATTAATTCTATAGCTCTACACTCAATTATTCAGACCTTTCTTCAAGAATTCCTATGAGCAATAAAAACAAACTGAAATGAGATGGTTCTACTTACATGAAACATAAATGAGAACTCCATTAAGTCATCTGAGCAATGAAAGAGCAGCATTTATGTGCTTAATCCACCACCAATCCAGCTGACAGATGAAAGGACAGCTAACCTGAATTTTAAGACAAGTTAAGCCGCAAAGAACTAGATTTGCATTTTTCCTAAGGAAAAAAATAGCACTTGCACAGCAACAATTGAAAGAATGTTTTACGTAAGTCTAGGTTTTAGGCTTTGGTTCTGTGCATATACAATGCCACAACAGAGTCATGGTCTTTTTTTTTTGTTTTTTTTTTTTGCTCAAGTCAAAATCTGCTAAAATGTAAATTATTGTAACAAATAATGTAAAAATGTAGCATCTTTCTTTGGAAAAGTGATAACCTGTCAATTTATGTATTATGTATGTTACAGCCTCTGACAGACACCATGTTGAAGCTCCTCAGGCCACCATTTCCTCAGAAAGTGATGACATAGTCAAAAATAGTGTGGGTTTTCCCATGAATGCATGTACTCCCTGGACCTCTGCTTCTTGTAAATACTACTACATATTGTGCATAGTAGACAAAATGTTACATTCAACTGTTGCAAATTTGCTGACTACTGAAAAAATCAAGTTAATTTTATTTTTTTACCAGGAAACCAGTGGGGGTTTTTTATGCATAAAATTGTTTATATTCTCTGTTGTGACAAAAAACACTTATTTAAACTCACAAAAGTGCAGATTAATTGTTATTCAGTATATGCAAATACAAATGACATCAATTTAAAATGTAAATGACAACCTAGAAGTCAATGGGACTTTAAAGATTAAAGTTTAACAAAATGTTAAAGAAAGCTTTACAAAATCCAAATCTAGCACACTTAACACTGCGTCCTAACCAACTATTTGTGGCTGTAAACTTATCACATCCAGCAGCACAAGGCTGAAACCTATATAAGTCAGTTAAAGATTTTAAACAAACCCTAATCAAAATGTTTGAGGTATAGCAATGCAGCACAGCAGTGAGATGGCTTGTCACTTTTTGCTTAAACGACTAAAATAAATGAAGGCATTGAAAATTTTTAAGAGGGTGGAAAAACCCTTTGAATGAGCCCAGGGTCACAAAAAAAGGCTGATCTCAGAGCAAAAAAAAACACACAAAAAAAAACCTCTCTTTAGCCTTCATTTTATCAGGCACAGTGGGTGATAAGACGACATAGCTGGCCTTCACTAACGGCACCAATGTCCACCAGGAGGACAGACAGAGAGAGAGAGAGAGAGAAAGGGATGCTGGAGAGTCAAAGAGACAGAGAGTATCTCTTGCACGCCGTGAGACAAACAGATAAATCGGGAGACGGACGGAGACACAGAACAGATTTTCCATCTGTTCTATGGCAACATCTGATTCCCCATTTACAACTGAAGCATATTCTCAAGTCCAGTGAGCAAACAATTTTCATTTTTTGTACACCCTGGAACTTAAGTCATTTCGAATATATAATCTACAATACAAAAGAGATCACAGAAACAGCTCCTAGACAGTAGGGGCCAAAACGATGCGCTATAAACTGTGAGACAGAGGTAAAATCGAGGACAGACGGCGACGGGAAACGTTTTTTGTCAACACACTCTCCTGTGCTCCACTCTACAGACACTCATAAACAATGGAAGTGGAAAAGACAGAGGGTCTTACAGGCGACCAATCACTAAAGCCACCAGAACAAAGGCTTGAGACGGAGCTCTGAATGCACGGCGGGAGAAAAAAGGAGGAGGGGTGTGAGGAAAGGGCACTCATTCAAAGGCCAGCAATTTTAGTCCCTCTTGCATGCTCAACGAGGGGAAGACAGAGAAAGGTTTCTTGTGAAGGTGTGAGTTTCCTTCTGCTCTCTCTTTTGGACAATGCAGACTCTGAGGTCTTTTGTTCTTGGGAACCTGTTGGCATAGAGGAGCATTGTTCAGTGGGGAGAAAAAAGGAGTACAAGGAAACTACATTATCACGCTTTTGTGCAGGAGTTGCTCTTTGCCGCTGCACTGACATTTGTTGCTTTTGACAGTAATGGAAGACCAAAGGGAGCCAATAAGGAAAGTATCTACTTCCATTTGTCGCGCCTCCCTGATCCCAAACTGAATTAAGCACTCAGCAATAATGTTTTAAACTTCCCTCAAAGACTCTAAAACAAGATGGATGCCATCAGATCCCCAATGAAAAGGGGTCTCCATGACAACTGCGAGAAACCTTCACCTCACCCCTGAAGATGCCTTTAGAGAGCTAATACACAAACCTTTGACATGTACCAACAAGATTAATGGGCAAACGAAAGTCTTGCATGCATGGTAATAACCCTCCACTCGTCCTGAGGTGTAAAATGCCTTATCCCATGAAGAAATTAATAGAGGCGAACCCCAGAGTATGCCCACGCGAGTTGAGTGGCACTGGAATCTTGGCATGACTAACTGTGGTGCCACGATTCATCCATCCAAAACTCATTTATCCAACGACCAAGATGCTCCTCTTATTTCTTGTGAAATATGTGCACAGGGACCGCTCAAGATCGGGATTCATTTACAGCCACCCAGTACCAGCATCACGTCGAGTTTCCCTGCCCATGCATGTACCTGAAAACTGATGTTTTGTGTGACTAGCATGCAATAAATCAATTAAAAAAAAAACTGTGCACACTTGTTGGAAACTGGTCTGAAACTGGTTTGAAAACCACCTGATCAGTTGTCAGGGTTGAAAACAGTGTCCCAACAAGAGCACCAATGAGCAGCAAGTGCAAAGAGTGCAAATAAAGGGCAAAAGAGGACACATTAGGAAGAGTATAAAAATTGCTCTGCATATCTCATTCATATTTTTTACCATTTAAATACCGTACACACCAATAACGACAACTATAATTGATTAATATAAATTTTCAAATTAAAAAAATTAAATTACACATCTCACCAAAAAAAAAAAAAAAAAAATCAAATTTTTCAGCTGATGAACAATAAAAACATTGACAGCCAATCAGAATCCATCTAACATTAAAAAGCTTGAGAATTTAAAGAGGTAGAAGAATAAATTGCAGTGCGCGATTAAAATAGACAGAACATTGTCTTTCGTTGGTGTGGACGATAATATAATTATAGCCTAGTTATCTTTATAATTATCGTTCTTGATTTGAACAGCTCTATTTTTCGATTTTATTGCACAAATTAGTTCAAACTCGACTCTTTCGCATGTTGTTTGTTGATACTGGACACGGCTTTGTGAGAAAATGTTTTTGGAATTATAGGTACAATCATCAACAACAATGCAAATAGTTGCGTAAAGTAAGCGCTATGTTGCCAAAACATGTAACCGGAGTCTTTAAATAGGCTACGCGCAGAGCTTCAGTCCTGCAGTGAAGCCTCGCTTACCCAGAACCACAGACATGTCCTCCTTATCAGAGGAAAGCAGCCCCCTCTGAGACGCCATCGAATCACTGTGATGTTCAAACCACCAGGGACGAAATGCCTAGGACCATCACCACATGCAAGACTAGTGTGGCAAATAAGGGGAACAGTAACTTAAAATGCAATTTTATAACGGTGGTATCTCAAAACAGCAGAAGACTTGCATAAAATTCAGACATCATTGCATTTTGAAGAGTTACAGTCAGACGCACAGACCTGTCATAAAGTGTTGACAACTAAACCCTGTTGCGTTTTTCTTGCCACCACTGTGCAATATAATACATATAACAAAAGATATAATACATGTAAAAGTTTCAAACTGTAAAGTAGGTGATTAAGAAAGATAATCCAATTACCCCTGCTCCCTTCCAGTCTAAGAAAATCGACAGGCCACACCTTGCGTAACATGGCGTACGAGACCCTGGATACGGGTTACGATCAGTGGCTCTGATTAGTTAACAAGCAGGTAAGCTGTAGAAATCAGCGCGCACCAGCGTTACGCACGCATGCAACTTGCGTATCAATACACACTTGGGACGGGCGACTTCATGTTAAGCGCTCAGTGAAGGTAAACATCATGCAAATTACCTAGTTAAACAGTTTTAAAACCGGACGAGCAGTAAAAAGATTAACCCACAAGTTACTGTGTCACATTACCTTGGCTTGGACAGAAGACACGCGCCGAGAATCAGGCAACAGTTTATCATCGTAACGGCGCTCATTCCGCTCTCGTCCGCGGGAGGTTAAACAAATCCTGGAAACTTTAGCATAAAATCTCGTTTACTTTGCGAAGCGAACCGGAGGCGGTGTGTGTGATGGTCGTCAGATTGCAATCTCAGTCTACTGTCCGCTCCAACTGGTGGTAAAGCCCGGAGTGTGTACAGGTATGTTATGGTGCCCTTGATGGACGCCGTTGAGTCCTCCTGCCTGACGCGACGCGCTGCGCTCACTCGTTCTGTTCGATCGCTAGCGAGACCGATAGAATTGGTCGTGATGTGATGTCATCGTCGCGTCACGCCGAAGTGGGAATGGAACGCCAGTGAAGTTTAGAAACTTGTGGAATGGTCTGCCGCGATACACACTTACACTTTGTGCGAGATTGTAATCAATCATGCGAAATTAACTGGGGATTTGGACAAAATGCCCCGTGGTAAATTCCCCTGGTTTTTACCTAACGTTTGATGCTGTGTAGCCTAATATATAACATTCTGTATTAAAAATATGTAACATTCTGTATTAAATAAACAGTACAATTATACGTGCCGCCTCAAAATAGTTCATATTTAGAGAGTATAGTCTGTTATGGCTGTACTATAATGTGGCATTCTGTAGCACTATTTTGAATCAAAACTGACACAATATACTTTAAAATCTAATTAGATTAACTAATTCCGTGAATCTAATTAGATGTTTGAGTATATTGTGACAGTACGTTTGATGTCTGATGTCACAAAAGACTTCAATGTCTATTTAGATTCACTATTTCAGTGAATCGAATTCGATATTACAGCCTATTGCGACAGTAAACAACTGTATGATCTAACGGAGAACGACCGATTATTATGTAAAGTACATTATAGCAGAGGGTTTTCCTGCCATCATGGTTCCAGTTGAGAATTTATTTCAATTAATTGCATCATCTTAATAACATAAATGGACGCCACACTGTTTATATGTGGTTCAAAAATATGCCCTCATAAATGGTGAATGGTAAATGCCTCTGAAATTCAATTCCGAGGAGGGACTGTTATATTAAACAATAAACAAAAAGTTAATTTTCCACACTGGCAAAACTGTCAGACAATATAAATCAGAAGACTTAGCTTTGTGCATGTTCTGGTCGTTTTTTCTGAATCTGAACTTGTACGTTCATCTATTTTAAACGCTTATTGCCTGACTTGCTTCATACTTGGAACACAGACGCCCATAACTACAGTTGATCGACTGTCAAAACAATGCGATTTATTCAAATAAGGAGGTATGAAGGACAGGGTTGATGAATTCAGTGCTCTTCTCCTCTGGGAATGGCCTGCATACTAATCAGTGACCTCGCTCTGCCATCTATTGACTGATCTGCGCAATTACGCGCTCACGTTCATTAGCATGCGGAGCGCGAGGGATCTCTGTCAAATGAAATACAGCGTTTTCTTTTCTGTCCAAATGTTATTTTAGAGAGCATTTGATTGGACAAAGATATGTGTAGTGCAACACGATTCATCAATACCTTTGATTTCCCAGAGAGACTGCAATTTTAAGTGCATATATATCTGCTAAAGGTTTATTTTACTAAGTGTTCATTAGCATATAGACGTGGACTAAAAGCCGCAACATTTTGAGTGAAGATAATCTTTTAAGAACTAAAAAGCAAGAATAATTTTAATAGAAAGTCCATTGCCAAATATATCTGCAGTGCTCAATCCTACGTGTAGCCTACCTGGAGATCTAATCCTTCTAAAGAGCTCAGTTCCAGCACACCTGCTGTAATTTTTTAAGTAAACCCAAAGACCTTGATTAGCTGCTGCAGGTGTTTGAATAGAGTTGGACCTGATGCTCCATTCCAGACAACTCAAACTTGGAATTCTTCCATCTCCATGACTACCATAACCCACCGGAACTTGACTCCAGTAGGTATATGTTCAGGGTACATGAACCAATTATTATTTTTTCAGTCTCAAATACATCCAATGCAATTTTAAATTAAGAAAGATCTCATCATGTGAAACCTAAATGTTGCAATCCGATTCAGATGTTCGTTTACATATGCATTACATATGCGTACATGTATTCGAGACTAAATGTAAGCCCATGCACAGTGGACAGTCAGCATGTTTATTAAGCCGGGCACACTGTGCGATTTCAGCAACATTTTTGTTAAATATCCTACCGACTCTCACTGTACAAATAAATCACATGCAATGTCAAGCCAAAGCTCAGGACTTATGTGCTCACACTGTACCGTTCAATCGTCGAGCTGCAACTTCACTGCTCACACTATACATGAGAAAGGGGCCCCAAAGCTGTAAATGTGAAGCTTCCATTCATTCTGTCTAAGCAACACACCATGGTTTCGTTTGTGTCTTCACACTGGCGTAGTGAGGGAAAGTTTAGAGCAGTCGATTCGTAGCTCTTTATCAACTGTGTGATACCCTCATGAGTGGTGACCAAAATTTCTGACATGTCAGTAATTCATGCGACTGCTGGTCAGGAGAGGTTAATCATCTCTCGGTCTCGGTTCCCCTTGTACACTGCATGACAAAGCTAAAATTCGCCCTGACTCAAAAATAAATAAAAAAATGAGTCGCACGAGTCAGAATTCGACTCAAAATCAGACAAAAGTCACACAGTGAAACCAGAGAAAGCCACCGTGGGATAATGTCACTGGTGCTACCAGAAGAATACATTTCATTTAGTTTTTCCAAGTCTAAAATATAGGCCTATATATGTCAAAAGAGCCTTTTTAACAAATATTTAGTTAAATATTAAGTCTCCTCCACTGACCAGATGTAAATAAACATAGCTACGCATCATGGTAAAGCGTTTTTGTATATTTTCAATATGATTACTTTTTTCTTTTTGATTGTTTGTTGTTGATTGGATTATTTCTGGTCTGCATCACCACTTTCAATCTGATTGAAATTTCATTCAGATGGATTGAGGTGTTTGCGTGAAGGCTTTTCAGTCCTATTGTCCCATCAGTCCGATTATATGTATTATGCTGGTTCACGTAAATTTAGCTAGTGAAAGGTGTGATTTGACAACGTTTCCAAGATGGCGACTAAAGTGATGGCATGTTGCTTATTTTTAAGTGCTGGTAAGATAAATGGGGGGTGGGGGGTGTTATTTTGAATGTAAATTTTTTTTTTATTTGTGATTTATTCCAGGAGCCCTAGAGCATGCATATTCATTGTTGAGTCAAAGGTAGTTATGCATGCTCAAAGTCTACATTTATGTGTTATGCATATACATTTATAGTTTTATATAATTTAGCTAGACAAGGAAAACTTTGTTGTTGGCTGACAAAGTTTTGCCTGACAGTTTAAATAAAGCTTAAAAAGCTGCAAAGTTTGAAGGTTGCTTAGGCCGTGTGCACTTTGAATATTTTAATACCCAAAGAAATCCTTGAAAAGCACGGTTTTTCCCTTTTCTACACTGATGTATTTCCTGTTGAATCTTCCTAATTTTAGAGAGCATTTGATTGGAAAAAAAATTCAAGGTGTTGGAGAATTCCAACAGGGTTCAGAAAACATTGCATTTTGAATGTAATAATATTTGTTATTTGTGATTTATCGGACCCTAGAGTGTGGCATCATATCTTGGCCATCAAGGCCAAAGGTAATTCAAAGGTAAGTCTAGTGCAACGGCTGTCACAGGGGCATTCAAAGGTTTTTGAGGAACCACACAAAACTGCATTAAAATGGACCATTAAAAACAACATTAAAAATTCTTATAAGTAGATGTATAATTATGGTAGAGCTACTCTTGCAATTATATCTCAATTCTACATCTCAACACAAATAATCATTTTCTTCTGGAAATTACTGATATTAAAATCCTCAGGGATGCCATTAGTAGCGTTTCTAGTAGGGTCCATATACTGAATGTGCCTTTAGGTCAAATGTAACTGCTGGGTTATTAAAAGCCTGTGAACTGAGAAGGACATGTATTGTCAGTGGGAGTAGCCTATAAATGCATGACCTCAACTTGCACTATTTTAACCACCCCACAGAACATTCAGTAAGATTCCTGATTATGATGTCACCCCCTCTCTAGCAGATGCATCCTTAATATAGCTGAGTCACGGCCAGACGGCACATAGGAAAAAGAGCAATTGAATCCTATTAGAATCTGTCTGTATTTCCCCACTTGGTGCTGGGTGTTCAATTGCGCTTGACGATGTGTATCTCATCTGGGCCAAAAAATAGCTTGAATTGCCACTCACCAGGCCAGTCGCTTCTAATGACCGCTGACAGTTTGGTACTAATGATACATTTTCAAGCATTCAATGTCATTGTCTCCAACACACTGTCCTGACCAGAGGTCCAATAGGATGGCAAAATCTGACAACCCTTTTAAAAAATGGCCTGAAACCTCCTTCACACTCGCATACTTAGCCCTCCGTCTGTGCTTTTTGAGAGATTGTCCCCTAGCTCAGGCCGGCGGGCTCAGATTGATTAAGCTCAGTGGCTGCTTTAATGTGATCATGTATCAGTTGCCTGTCGACACCTTTACCCGGCCCTGAAAGACTGATTAATACACTGAAATGTCCATCCCACTTCCTTATAGTTGCCTTATTTTTCTATTCTCCTCAGGTCTCGATCCGGTTGCTTTCTGCCCTTCATTATTATAGTATATCTTAAGACTCAATTAAACCGGCCCAGCTAAATGTTGCTCTGCTAACGGCGCTCCGAGGGGCTTCTGATAATACGCTATGATTAAACACATTAAAGGGCCGAGCAGGCTACCACCCCACAGCAGGGTTCTTGTACATTCTGCGTACACACACACACACACACACACACACACACACACACACACACTATAAATGTCTTGGTTCATTTGCCTCAAATGTCATAGGTTTTTCTTAAAGGGATAGTTGACCCAAAAATGAAAATTGTGCTACTGTTTGCTCATCCTCATGTTCCAAACCTGTATGACTTTCTTTCTTCAGTATGCTTGTTTCTATTTTATGTGCACTTTCAATGAATATGAAGCTTTTAAAGGAATGGTTCCCCCCCAAAAATGCTGAAAATGTACTCATCCTCAGGCTGTCTGAGATTTAGATGAGTTTGTTTCTTCATCAGAACAGATTCGGAGAAATTTAGCATTCCATCACTTGATCAGTAATGAATGCTCTGCAGAATGGGTGCCGTCAGAATGAGAGTCCAAACAGCTGATAAAACATCACAATAATCCACACCTCTCCAGTCCATCAATTAGCATATTGTGTGAAGCAAAGACATTTTAATGGTTGCATCTTGCCACAATATGAGTCCACAATCCATAATAAAGCTTCCTCCAGTGAAAAGTCCATGCACTGTTGTCCTCTCACATCAAAATCCACAGACATATTTGTTTAGAACCCTTTTGAATGGTTTTCACTTCCAAACTGTGCTTGATCGGTGCAGATTTCTCTCCTTATTCAGAGACAAACTTTTCACTGGAGAAAGCCTCATTTTTTTTTTTATCTCATTCTGACGGCATCCATTCACTGCAGAGGATCCATTGGTGATCAAGTGATACAATGCTATATTCCTACAAATCTTGTATATTGTTATATTGCAAAATTGTTACTCAAAGAAACTCTTTATGAGAGTTAAACAGATGTATGACTATAAAAAGAAACGATAGTTTGAGTCAAAACTGTTTGATGAGAAGTTGATTCAGTTCATAAAACCCTATCGATCTGATTGATTCAATCACAAATTGCACTGATTCGGTTCTGGAGTTGACTCACTGACTCACTGATCCAGTCTCTGCAAAAAATTTCAATCCATTTCTCACTCAAAGACGCTGAATAAAGTGGAATATAGCACACAAGTCATCTGGGCCACTTTTAATATGCCTTGATTGCTTTTTGCTTCTTTTTTTTATATAAGCTTGAAAGCTTCAGCGCCCCATTCACTGTGATTGCATGGAAAAGAAAGTCATGGGGTTTGGAATGACAAGTAAATTGCAGAATTTTAGGGTAACTATTCCTTTAAGACTACTTTCATCAGTTACTATGTTCCTTTTTAGTGTTCTCTCGCTCCATTTATCTCAATTCTGCTTATTCAGCTCTTGATTACGGTGATATCAAGCACTTTGTTTTGCTGCTGGTTTGTGGTTCTTTTCAGTAGATCTTCTTCACTGTGGATTTGTTTAAAATATGAGTTTTAAGGCATGTGTGTGGGGGGGGTGAAAGCAAGGAAAAATAGCAAGACAGGCAAACAGAAATCTTGTGTCTATAATAATAAATATCTCAATTTAGCTCTAGATTTTAAAGGATTTGCTTACTGCATAAAAAAAGGTGTTGCATATATGTGCTTTTCACACATTTCAATGAATTCGCCCATTCACATCTTTTCAAGACACATCTGTTTGCTCTGTGTGTGTGTGTGTGTGTGTGTGTGTGTGTGTGTGTGTGTGTGTGTGTGTGTTGATTGTGTGGCCTTCTTCTCAGGCCACAATGTACTCAGATACGCACACAATGACTGACTCACTGTGATCGGCTCACATCCTCTCAACACCCCTCCATATATAGAAAAACCTCCGCCTCGGGGATACAAAAAACATTTGGAAAAAAGGATTAAAAGGGTGATAGAGTGAGAAAAATAGCTGTAATAGCTGAGTTTTGGCTTCCAGTAGGACCGTTCTCTCTTCTTTTTAAGACAAATGATTTGTCAAAGCTGTAAATAAAACAAGGGTTATTGAAGAACATTTTAGAAGAAAGTACAATTTCAGTCTTTCTACAAAATTTCATGTTTAATTCATGTTTGTTTCTTTGTAATTATTTGTGCAATTTATCTGCAATTTCTGAGTGAAACTTGCTTCTACACCAGTTTTCTTGCACACTTTGTTATACATTATGCAAATATAAAATAAAATCCATTTAATTTGCTGGTAATATTGCACGTTTTCTACAAGAATATTTTTTTTTTATTTTTTTTATTGCAAATTGTTTATACAATTTCAGTCTTTTCTACTTCAAAATTTAATGTTTAATTAAATTTTCTAAATATATTTAAAATAAATTTAATTTTTTTTTTTTTTTTTTTTTTTTTGTAACTGCAAATTGTTTCTACACATTTTTTTTCCAGTGTATTTATATACTGGGATACGTTTTCTAAATATATTTAAAATCCATTGAATTTCCAGGAAATATTGCATCTGTCCAAGATTTGGAGTAAAGTATGTAAAATATGTAACTATAATTTTTGTACTACAAATTAATTTGAAGTTCCTGCATCTCTGATTATTTTTCTTCAGAAAAAGATCTTAATAATCTCACATGGGTTTCTTTAGACTTTCAAAAGAGATATCAGTTTCTCAAAAAACATCAAAATCAGAGATCTCAGTATGAATTTCTCATCAAATTCAGTCCAGATCTGCTATCCACATTCATCTTACAGCTCTGTGTCAAAAATGCCTTTTTTGTGTCTTATTTTTCCTAAGCAAAACATCTGAGAATGTTCCTTAAATGATACATCGAGTTCTCCTGTATTTCATCAGATTATAAAAGTTTTAACAGGAAACTATTTTTACGAGTGAATTCTAACAATAAAGAGATGGACGAACCTGTCAAAAGGGCAACCATCTCTGCGGGACTCCATCCATCAGGTCTGTATGGTAGAGTAGACATATACAAAAGTCACTTGAGCATTGAGAGCAAGTCAAATGAAGCTAATGCAGACAGGTATTTGAAGGAAATAAAGCCTAGAGTGCACACAGCCTCAGAAAAGCTTCAAAAATAGACTTAGAGCATCAAAACAATCCAAAATAAACAGCCGAGACCATGCTCCAGAGACGTGTTTCTACAGTAAATACGTTTAACTAACCAAAGACTGGCGTAGAATTGCAACGGAGATTGCATTTACAGATCCACATCCATAATATCTGACAAAGCTCAAGCAGGAAAAACAAACTTCACAAACTGAGAGATTATTCGGAAAGCGAGCCAAAAGGACTGGAAGCTGTAATCACTGCTGTCCTACGCAGTTCTGAATGCTAATGTAATGAGATTTGTGTTTTAAATTTAAAATCAATATTCAAAAATGGCTCACAAAGTCAGAATGAGGCATCATTTGTGTGATGGAAAAAAATGTAATTGCCTTTTGCAAGTGTGGAAACATTTCCTGAGGCCTTGTCTATATAAAACATTCTGCTTCCTTTTTTGCTTTTGATGTAATTTCGTTTCCTTTTTTCTGTAGAACCAAACAGCTATTTGTCTTATGCACGCACGAAAAACAAATATCTAGCATATCAGCCGTCTTTGCGTTACGTGTAGCTCATTTCTCATGTCCACATACATTGTGTCTGGCGTCCTGATGTGTTCTTGCAGTCTGAGCAGCACGTAGTTGTTGGTAAATAACATAAAGCGCTGTGTAGAGCCGATGGGAAGGAGCGGTTTGATTACAGCCCTGCAGTCTTTATCTGCAGCGCGCAGGCAGACTCTGACGCAGATGAGAATGGGAATGAGATGGAGGGATTTTGTCATAACAGAGCTGTGGGACGTCTACTTGTCAACCGTGATCTGCTTAGAATGGTCTGAGTGTGTGTGTGTGCACAAACAAACGTCGGCTTCCGCTGGAGTGTGTGTGATGGAGAGGAATCAGAGGTCATGTCGCTCTTGTCAGTGATGGGCTCACTGTCATTCTGTGCATGATTTATTGAAGCAATGTGATTTGTGCACATGAAATCACCGTTTGAATACAAAAGCCTGAAAGAAGTTTGTGAGACTCGTGCATTATATTTTGAAAGTTATGAAGTCATTTGGTAGCTTTGAGGAACATACCCTGAATTTCCTCTTTTTTAGTTCTCCAGTGGGAATTTGAATCGGTCACGTCACAGGATGTGGAACTGGAATTTCAAAAGGGGATTTTAATGAAGTGCAATTCAATGAAACTCAGACATGTACAAGAACAGATGTAACTAAGGCATTTTGTGTAAGTTTCCATCTTGTAAGCAGTTTCATTTGGGTCCATTTTGATGAGTTTGGGGGTAAATTCTGGGATTCTAGGGAAATGAAGCATATTCAGTGACGGCCCATTAAGATGTGTCATGTATCAATATAATGGATATTTTTCAATACAATTTTTTTTATAAATAATTTATAATATTTAAACACTTATATTTAGTTATTATTATTATTATGAATTTCTATTATTATATTTAATTTATTCTTTAAATATATTTTCTATACAAATGTAGTATGAACTATATTTAAACATTCATATTTAGTTAGTAGCAGTACTTCTTTCATTATTATTGTTAGATATTTTATAGTTTTAAATATTTATTTTCTATATATTTCATTAATGTATAATTTAATTGTATTTAAGACATCTATACATTTTACATGTATATTTATTGTATGTTAATAATTTAATTTTATTATTTCTGTTTAAAATTATATTATATAGTTATACACTAGGGGTGGAACGGTTTAACTTTATCATGGTTCGGTTTGTATCATGGTTTTTAGAGTCACTGTTTCGGTGTGGTTCGGTATGTGCTGTGTTTATGGAAAAACTATACTTTTGAATACAAAATAAAGAAAATAAGAATATTCTATCTTACTACAAGCAACAGCACAAATAAATACAAAAGAGTAAAAATATTTTTTTTTTTTTTTTTTTTTTTTTAGGTAGGTCTAACATTAGTTTTTTAGGTACAGAAATTGAATAAAGTAATCAAAATGTAATACAGCATTGCATATTTGACTGTATAAATTAAATATTAATCTTTATCCAAGTCACAAAAGCTATCCAATCAAAAGCAATAAATGATTTATTTGTTGTTGCTGTTCGATTAATATTAAGACTGTCTCTTCAAGAGAATGCACTGCTACAGTACGTTCAGCCGGCTATGTCTGCTATAGGATACTTACCAAGATTTTGACATAATTTTTGTGTGAATTTGTCCATTCAAACACAATACTTAAGAGAGAGCTTAATATTTGCTTGTGTTCTGAGATACGGGCAATACTTCAGAGAGAGCTTAATATTTGTGCTGTTTTTTTTTTTTATGTGTTATTTATAAGAAACCATATTACAGATTCGTTGTCAGATTTAATTTAGTTAGAATTGCATACAGGTGTGAGATTTGAGAACTTTGTATTTTTGGAGCTTTAAAGTTCTCATTAACTTCTGTATTGTGCAAATCAACAGCTTAAACATTCATGCCCAACATCTCTTATGTTCCACAGAAGAAAGCAAATCGTACAGGTTAAGACCAACATTATGGTGAGTAAATAGATGACAATTTTCATTTTTGAATGAAGCATGCATTTAAGAGTTACATACTGGCATACAGAGGGCTATTATATCTGTGATGAGCTGCGATGAGCCAAATTTAACATTGAGTTCTGCATCGACAGCAGTTTAATTTAGTGTGAACACCATCCAATACAACAAAGAGTTCTTCAGCTCAGCTTCACGCTCTATAATGTGTCACAGCATTTCATATTGCTGGAAATTACACAAAGGACACCTTCATTGCTTATAGGTTGCTCTCTCGTAGCTCAGGAGAAAAATCCCTAGGAGAAATACAAATACGCACAAATCAGACAATAGTCGACATACAAGAGTAAAGAGCTATTAGCTGTATGTGGCTAGCAGAGCTCAGAGTATTTGGTCTTGGAAGATTTTGGTAGGAAATAACTGAGGTCACATTGAGAACTTTGACTTTTGATTGCAAACTTCTAAGCTCATTTTTGTGACACTGAGCTCTTCTGAATCTCTGGAGGAGACACGTGCGAAATTACTGAGGTCTTTTTCTTATAGTGCAAATTTTCTGGAAACAATTTCAGATTTACCTGTTGTAAGCAACACATTAATAATCAGAGATAAACCCAGATGTCTTGAAAAACACAGGTGTTTCATCACATATGGCCATGACTTTTGAAAAATAAGCAATATTAAAAACACTTTCATACGATCTAGTTTAATTTGTACACCAATTATGTCTAACAGTGACAATATGTGAGATTTTTTTTTTTCTTTTTACATCTGACAAAATTACAGCTTTACTAGAAATGTAAAAAAAAAAATTAAAAAAGGGTTATTTACCTTGATTTTTCTTTGTATCCTTGACAGATCATTTCTTCTGAAGATATGCTCTTCATGGACACAGGTGTGTGAACACTAATGAACAGATTCACCAACTTCTGAAAAAAAAAAAAAAAAAATTATTGGGAGATGTTTTTGGATCAATTTCACATTTAAAAAGGCATTATATATGAAGGCATGAAAGTGTAAGAAATTGTATAAATGAGATAATATTTAAGTTTTTAAATCAGAATCTTTAATCATTTTTAAATTTTACATTTTCAATTTACACAATATTAGTAATTGTTGTTGTGCATGTCATTTTTAGTATTTTTTTTTTTTTTAGTAGTTTTCTACACTGTAAAAATTCCCACCTACCTGTACTTCAAAACACATAAGTTCAGTTGCTGCTCATTTCAACTTTAATGATATTAAACTGCCTTAAATAATGAGCCGAATCTCATATAACTGAAATGAAGTTGAAATGGTCAAATTAATTTGAGTTTGTTATTGAGTTTATTTTTAATGTTTATTTCAAGTAAAGAAAATGTTTTTTTTTAATGGGTTTAGTCTCATTTTTAGTTTTACTTTATTATAATAACCCTGTAAAAAACAATGTAAGCAAAAGATTGCTCTCATTTTGAATAGAAAAAGACCCTGTACACTTTTATTTATGCTTTGAGGGAAATGAGTGGCTACCTGTCATAAATTCTCCAGAGAGTTTGGTTTGTGTAAGCCAGTGCAATAGACATAAAACCTTTAGATTCCTGCTCACTGATCTGAAATTTAGGCATGAGTAAGAGTAATGTGGCAGATATCGAACCCACTCAACCATCTCCACGGCCGTGCTATCAGCCATCCACTCACATCAGCCCTGCCATGACTGGAGGAGGAGAGAGATATTTGCAGAAGCACAAGACAAGGACACCTGTGTCCTGATCCCACCAACCATGAGCACGTGCTATCAAACCACCACTACCAGCAGAACTGTATCAATAACACAATCAATAAAGCAAATGAATTCCATCAGGTTTGCTTAATTTGATTTGATTTCTCAAATAAATGCACTGTGCTGTGCGAAAAGTCTAATTGGTAAATTAGTTTGATTGTTCTCTCTTGTTGAGTAACAAATCTTTAACAGGACTTTTATTTTTCCAGAAGAAATTCTGGGATGCGTTTCGCAAAAGCAACTATTGTCGCAAGTTCCATTGTGACCAATAGAGTTCAATGGAACTCATAACCACAGTTAGCTAAAGATGCTTTTGGAAAATGCACCCCTGAGTGGTGCTTCCCATGCAAAACTCAACGAAGTGGTTGCCAGGGTGTTGCAATGCGGTTGCTAAGGTATTTAAAGGGTTTATAGCATATTGATGTGCTAAGAAGACCAGATTTCTGAAATTAAAAATGGGGACATTTACTAATTTAGTGGTAAACCATGTTGGTAGGTTTGCTATATCACAACCATCGCACTAACCATTATTTTTAATCAAAGGAGACGTAGATGTGTATCTTTAGCGAAGCAGTGCGGAGAGCCGTTTCTGAAACGTGCCTCAGCGTGGCTGCTATAAACACAAGCATTGACTAAAGTGGCCATGTTGGGGCCATAATGCACTGCAGACGAGTGCAGTGTAAATAAGGGGTTATCCAAACATCAACGACAAGGAAAGCCCCTTATACTTGAAATCGGGGTCATATAAGGTGTTTCTTGGTTATAGTACATTAAAGAAATATCATGTGGCTTTTACATACACCAGGTGACCTCTAAATGTGACAAAACTATTTCCATTGCAGTTATGTGGAATATTCCTTTTTCGAATTTTCTGAAAAACCACCTCATGCAAGTGTAAAAAACTTTTTGCGATATCGCTTTTGCAAAGTTGACATTTCCAGTGGCCGTATTTTCAATTTTAAATTTGCGCAGTTTAAAGGGTAACGGAAATGCAGCTTATGTCGGGATAAGACATGGAAGAATTGTCGGGTCATCAGTCCACAACAAAGGAGCCAGCTCGTACAGCTCTTTACCACCTACTAACTTAAGTTGGTCAACTTAAGTTTTTTTCGGACCGAGGTATTCTAAGAGATTCTGTGTTCAGGTTTTTGGTCCAATAAGTAATACCTCAGTCTTGTCCGAATTTAATGAAAGGAAATGACTGTTCATCCAATATTTTATATCTTTAACATTCTGTCAACTTGGATAATTTAAAGATTTCATCTTGTTATAATGAAATATATAACGGAGTATCATTGGCATAGCAGTCTGAACTGATTCCATTTTTTCTAATAATGTTGCCAAGTGGCAGCATATATATTGAAAATAACAGAGGGTCTAACACAGATCCTTGTGGCACCCCAATAGTTTACTAATGTTAACATGGGTTTTTCACCATTTCAGAAGACAAAATGGCAATGATCTGCTAAGTACGATCTAAACTAACATAATGCCTGTCCCTGAATACCAGTATAATTTTGCAGTCAATCTAAGAGTATGTCATTTCAATAATTCAGTGGGAATGGGGTAAGATAAATAAAACTAGTATTGACACCCATCATTTGTCAGAAGCTAGAAGTAAGTCATTTGTAATTTTAACGAGCACAGTTTTTGTGTGCTATGATGGAGCCTGAATCCTGACTGAAATTGTTTTGCAGGAAGGAGCACAATTGAGTTTGATACAACTTTTTTTCCAGTACTTGAGACATAAACAGAAGATTTGAAATCGGTCTTTAATTTGCCAAATTCATTTGGATCTAGTTGTGGTTTCTATATGAGAGACTTAACTGCCAACTTAAACAATTTTGTAACCTGACCTAGTGATAGAGATGTATTAATCATATTAAGAAGTGGTTCCTCTGCCACAGGTAACAACTCTTTCAATAATTCAGTGGGAATGGGGTCTAATAAACATGTTGATTTAGATGTAATGATTAGCTTATTTAGTTCTTATTGTCCAGTTATGGTCAGGTGATGTCTGTTTATTTGTTAGTCTAGAGCAGGGATAGGCAACTCCGGTCCTGGAGGGCCACTATCCTACAGAGTTTGGCTTCAGCCCTCATAAAAACTCACCTGCCTGTATCTATCTAGTAATCCTAAAAACACTAATTGGCTTGTTCAGGTGTGTTTAATTAGGGTTGGAGCTAAACTCTGCAGTGTTATTTTCTATGACTTTGCAAAAATGTTCATCCCTGGTCTAGAGACTGTATTAAATAAATACCTTGGATTGTTTTGGTTATTTTCTATGACTTTGCAAAAATGTTCATCCCTGGCTGCTTTCAGAGACTTTTTGTAGCGGGATATGCTTTCTTTCCGTGTGATTTTAAAGACCTCAAAATTGTAGCTGTAAAAACAGTCTGTCATGCTGCTTGATATTGGAAACAGCCCGGGTATGTCTTAGCATATTATTTTAATGTATTATAATTATAAATATACACACTGGTTTGTAGTGCAATTAGTTTTACTGTTTACTGCACTTTATTATATTATAGTTATTTACCTATTGATGCTAACAATGAGAAAATTGCTTATTTTCGCGTTGCAAAATGTAGTGGATTTCAAATTAGTGCTTTCAGTATTTTTGTTTACATATTTTGTATAAGCTAAACTAATAACTTTCACTTTAACACAAAATTACAGCTCGATTGAAAATAGGCAATAAAGGAAAAAAAAAGTGATATTTACCTTAATTTTAGTTATCTTAAGATTGTTCTCAAGCATGCTCTTTATGAAGACAGATTCACCTCTGAAAAAAAATACATTATTTTAAATTAATAAGAAATGAAAAGATCTAGCACAATGGTGAGATTGACAAACTGTTTTTCAGTTTCTAGGGGATTGTTAAATCAAGTTTTAATAAAATAAAAACTATGAAAAATGTGTTTTTAAAATGCATTATCTGTACTGTTAGGCCTGTAGATTTTAGTGGGGGGAAATGCTCTAGCGCAGGTAGCACAGCCCCAAATTTGTTCACCTGCATTGTTTATAACAATAGCCAAACTAATGTTTCATTCAGGGCCTGACTGGTGCAGATAGGCTGTGCACTATAAAGTTTTGCCTGGAGGTTGGGGCCGAGTGAATTTGTTTCTGGAGTTTTCTGTGCTGGCAGCCCACCCACTCAGGTTCAGCAGAAAATGGATGACTTTTCAAGCATCTTCATGCACTACGATCCCATTAGATCCCTGTCAATCACCCAGATGATCTGAAGCAGAGCCGTGTTCAGATAACCCAACCATCTGGCTGCAGTCCAACATGCTTTAAACTGCGTTCAAATCTACATTATACATTATATTGCATGTTTAAGCAGCACTATGGTCTAGAACTTCTGCCGTCCATATTAATCAATAATGAATATAACCGAATAATGTAAGATTCTGCGAAATAACATCAAGTCAACTTATAGACAATATACTGAGAAGTGAGTTTTTCAATGCTTTTAGTTTTCACATACATATTTCTATTATACCGAAAAAAAAGAAAATTCAGCTATATATACACATTCATTATGTTTTATTTGAGATAAAAAAGGATATTGGGGGTTTACCTATACACAATGCAGCTATATACAATACTTATATGTAATAAAACATATAGTCATTTTTTTTTATTTGTATTTTCTTCATATAAAACATAACTATTTTGTTTTATATTTTTATTATATATTTATATATATATATATATATATATATATAGATATATATTATATATATATATATATATATATATATATATATATATATATAAATATATATAATATTATATTTTACCGAAAAAAAGAAAATTCAGCTATATATACACATTCATTATATTTTATTTACAAATATGAAATTATGTATAACATTTTTCTATACATATGTTACGTATAGCTATTTATTTTATATAAAAAAAATTACATTAAATACCGAGTACAAATATTTTTATATAGAAAAATCGAACGATAGATAGATAACGGGACAAGACTGCCGTCTACTGGCCAGAGCAACACACTCACACACTCACACACACGTGGATTAATCTTCCTCTGTAGACCAGTATATTTGGCTTCATCCTTGCTTAATCAGAATGAGTAGCGCTTTGAGTATCGCAGCAGTTTTCAGCGCTCGGTTTGATTTGTTTCCAGCATTAGTCTCTGTCTGTCTCGCGCCCTGCTGCTGCTTCAGTCTGACTGCCACACACTTCCATTGACTGCAAACTGCATCGCCATGGCAACACGGACAGACTGCAATCCATTGCCCTCATTAGGAAGAACCTGAAAAGATGTCACACCTCTGTTTTATCTCTGCTTCATAACCTACACAGATGTCAGGTTGACATGGCAACCCCAGCGGACAGGTCAATTGATACGTTCACTAGAGCAGTATGGACTTTAGACATATTTTTCCGTGCTCAATGCCGGAGACATAAATAACATTAATAATAGATTATTCTGCAGTGCAAATGTATTATGCAGGTTATTTTTAAACTAGTTCATTATCAATTGATAAATATAATTATTACTGACTGTATTAATTTGCATTAAATATTAAATGTTGTTGAAAATGATCATTATTCCCTTCAAAGACAAATTAATTTGTTAATTATGCTCAGGTTGAAGTTCCAAAAAAGGGAACACACACATACACACACACACACACACACTCACGCACAATTAACATAATTTAGAAAATACATTTGATATTTAATGTGTGTCATATATATATATATATATATATATATATATATATATATATAAACATTATATATATATATATATATATATATATATATATATATATAAAAACATTTAAATATTTATACCCACTTACATGTACACATATAATCAATATGTAATTTAGACTAGCAAAATGTATATTAATAGAGTTTCATATATATTAATAGATATTTTATAGACTTTTAGATATATATATATATATATATATATAAATATATATATATATATATATATATATATATATATATATATATATATATATATATATATATATATATAAGCATACTTTCAATAAAGACCGATTCACCTTCTTAAAAAAAAAAGGCTAATAATAAATTTTACATTGAAAAATAAATGGAAAGATCTGTCACAATGGTGACACATAAAATTAAGTATTTAATAAAGTATTTAATTGTCTAAGGGATTTTTTTCTTATTATTATCTATCTATCTATCCATCTATGATATTGAATTTAATATATATTTAATATAGACTATATTTAATATAGAGAATATATTGATGACACCAAATCAAACTGCAATATACATACAATTAATATGTAATGTAGAATAACAAAGTATATGATATAGTGTACGTATATATAAAATATGATATGGAGTTTAAAATGTAATATATATTTAATATATTGATGATACAAACTCACACGCCCTCAGTCCCACAGATGCACAGCTACAGACGCCCAAAATAGGCAGCGTTATTGAGATTTCACAGCACTAGACGTGTTTGACGCTATCTGAGCAGAGAAGAGTTAATACAAGCCATCCATCAGAGACACAGACTCAGGTATGAGTCTCCACTGACCTCAAAACCACACGGTGTTACAAATGCCTCCCAGACCCACAGCCATGTTCAGGGAATAGACAGATGTGACGGGATGTGATGTGACAATAGGTGATTCAGACTTTTAGGTCACAGACTTCATAAAGGTCCGAGCAATTGTACTGGATTCCACCTGACAATCCATCCAGCTGAACAGATTTATAACAGCAGAATAACAGCAATAACATGCTCCTGTTCAGCTGTGCCGCCGATGCAACAAAACATGCTTTTTTCATTTTGAATATTGGGATTTGATTAATTTGCATGTAAGGTTTTAGGTATTTATTCATCTTTAAGCATTTTTGCTGTTCATTTAAAAGTAATTCAGTGTACAAGTACTAATATTGTATTTGTAATTTTTGCAAACCTGTTACCAAAGTTGAAGGTTTAAAATATTTGTGCTTTTTTTTATTTTTATAGCAATAAACAGATAAAACAAATAATTTATAAAACAAATAAATGTATTTTTATTTATATATATATATATATATATATATATATATATATATATATATATATATATATATATGTGTGTGTGTGTGTGTGTGTGTGTGTGTGTGTGTGTGTGTGTGTGTATTTGCTTGTATTATTTTCTTTATATATATATATATATATATATATATATAGCAATAAAAGGGTTGCACTATGGGACAGCATTAAATAGGTAATTACAATTAATTAAAAATGTTAGTGTTTTACAACTAACTAAATATCAACTCAAGATTTGTATGATTTTAATTCATGAAATGAATATCAATTTTAAGGGGGAAATTAGTATTTAAACTAACTACTTTTCATGCTACTTTATTGTATGTTAGTTTATAGTTCATATAACAAAATTATAGGCCTTTTACCTTTTTAGTGCATTAAATCAGGGTCGCTCATGCAGGTCCAGGAGAACATCTTTCCTGCAGAATGTAATTCCAACTCTAATGAAATGCACCTGAATCAGTTAATCAAGGTCTTTAGGTTTACTTGAAAATTACAGCCAGGTGGGCTGGAGCAAGATTGCAGGACCAGCAATGAGGGAAAAAAAGGAATAAATAAAAAATATATATATTATAATCATCGAATTTTACATTTTAAAAGAAAGGTTTTAAATTTTAAAACTTGACATTTTAAAATGTTAAAAACATGGAATTTTAAAATTTAAAAGAACTATTTAAAATAAATGTTAATAAACGATATTTAAATGTACTAAATGCAGCTGAAAAATTAATACATCTTCTCGCTTTTGTTCAAATCATAGATCACGCAAGGCTGCAAAACTGAATAATGCTTGACATATTATCTTATTATTATCTTCTTTATTCAGCCCTTGATTCCCAACATGACAAACATTGTGACAGGAGTCATTTGTCATTTCTAGAATGTTGAGTTAAAGTGATGACAGTGAAAGGATCTTTTAACATTCATACCACAGAAATTCTATTCTTATAGATAGATACATCTACACAGGGTTAGTCGAGATCAGAAAGCTTATGTTAATAACAGACTACATTACAACATTACAACTGACAATAGTGTGTGCAATGAAATATCACACTTAAAGGAATAGTTCATTCAAAAACAAAAATTTACTGAAAAGTCCAAACAGCTGATAAAAACATCACAATAATCCACAAGGATTTTTATCAGATGTTTGAACTCTCATTCTGACGGCACCCATTCACTGCAGCGGATCCATTGTTGAGCAAGTGATGTAATGCTACATTTCTCCAAATCTATTCCCATGAAGAAACAAACTAGTCTATATCTTGGATGTTCTGAGGGGTGAGTACATTTTCAGCAAATTTTCATTTTTGGGTGAACTATTCCTTTAAAAATGACCATAGAAATGTTTGCACCTCACTTCTGAATCAATCAAAGCTTCAGGGGTGATTTACGATTAGCTGTTATTAAATGTTCTTAAATGACATTAAAAGTAATGCTTATGAAACCCTCGAATAAGATAGCACATCATATATCCTCATTGCCCATTTAAAACACCTCATACAGTATTTAATGATAACATGTTATATACCAGCTAATATGTTGATAAAGCATGTTTAACAACCAGTATGTAGTAAACAAAGCTTAGCGAAATCCTCCTCAATATTTGAATTCATCCATCCTTCTAAAAATATAAACTCCCATTCAAAACATTCATACTTATTTTTGATTTTTAATTTTTTGAAGATTTCATTCTTGCGTATATTGAATACATATATCATAAACTGTTAGAAAGCATCGAGAGTTGAGTTGTAATGGGATGAAGTGTGTTTGAATGCTCTTGAAGCTGCTGTGAAAATCCAACACCCTCATTTCATCCAAATCAGTTTAAATCACCATTCAGAGCAGTTAGCACCACAGCAAGAAAACATGAACTCGCCATCATCGCAGAGATCTGCACGGTGAACGCCAATTTGAATTTGACAGTAATAACAACAATGTTTGAGAGCATTTGGTTTATTAAAGAACCTCAAACAAGAGAGGAAGCCAGGCCGGTCCTGACTGATTGCTGGACTCAGCGGTTTCTAGCGCGGTGGCAGCCGCAGTGGAAGTCTGCATTAGGGTCGAACAGCAGCGAGTCTCGGTTGTGGTTGTGCGGTAAGCAGTCGAGGTGATACCAGGCATCGCAGTCGTCACACTGGATCCACTGCACGGTGTCCTGCTGCGGGAGACGACAGTGAGCCGCTGCACAGGGTTCAACGCCCTGAGCCACAGCCATCTCCTCATCGTCTTCTTCAGAGGATGATGATGAAGAAGAGGAGGAAGAGCTGGAGCTAGAGGAAGATGATGAAGAGGGAGACGGCAGGGAAGGCTGTGGTAGCGGGTGTTTTCTAGGCCTTCCACGTCGACGCCTGCCAAGAAAAAATTAACAAATGCAATTAATTCATAAAATAAACTATTGATAAAATTTTTTTAATGGATTTATTTTTCTAAAATATGTTTTACTTATATTTATTTATTGTACTTTTTATTTAATAAATAATTATATTATACATTTTAATCTTTAAGAAAAATATTTTAATTTCCATACATTTTTCAGGCTTAGAATCACAGATCCCGAGATATATATATATATCTTTATTTTTAAATTAATAAAAAAAAAATTAAAACAATTTTTATGATTAATTTACATAAATTGCCCAGACTTGGAAATCACAAATTCCTTCATATTTTATATTAATATATACTTTTTTTTTTTTTTTACATATTCATATTAGAACTATTAATGACTTAAACACATAATATATAAACATATTCATTCATATTCTAATGTCTAAGTTAAATATTAATGACTAAAAATATATGTACTTCTATATAGATTTTTTTCTTATTCATTCCATATATTTTTCATGCCTTGAAATCACAAATTCCCTAATATTTTATATAAATGAATGGAATTAACTACAACCCCAATTCCAAAAATCAAGAATATGTGATTTGTTCATTCTCTTTATTTAACTGATAAAAGTACAAAGAACAGATTTCCAATGACTTCACTGGCCAACTTAAATATATTTTGTAAATATGAATAATTTTGATAGCTATAACACACTCCAAAAAGTTGGGACAGAGGCATGTTTAACACGGTCACATCAACTTCCCTTTTAATTACACATTTTAATCGTCTTCCCCAATCTCACTTGATACAAGACTTCAGCTGCTCATCAGTACTTAGTCTTCGTTAGTATATGCCTCCACCTCAATGATCCCTTCACACACATGCCAGTCACCCATGCTGTTTGCACTGATAAACCCCCATAGACGTTTGCTCTTGCACTTGTTGCTAATATGGTCCCTTTTGTCTTTACCACTGAAAATGTGATGTTTGTTTTCCCCCAAAACAAGCTGAAACATGGACTCATCTGAAGACAGCACACATTTCCACTGTCTTTTGGTCCACCTAAGATGAACTTGCTGACATCCCTGCCTAGAATTGATGTATAGATTTCTCCTTGTGTGTAAATAGAGATTCAAGTTGCATTTCTTGATGCAGCTGTTTTCTGAGGTACTCCTGAGCCCATGTGGCTATATTTAGCACGACGGTTTCTTATGCAGTGCCATCTGATGGTCAAAGGTCACACACATTCAGCTGAGGTTTCCTGCCTCACCCCACAGACTGAGATTTCTCTGGATTCCCTGAATCTTTTCACAATATTATGCATGGCAGTTGGTGAAAGACCTAAATTCTTTGCAATTTTGCATTGAGAAATGTGTTTTTTGATTTTCTGAAAATTCTGTCATGAAATTTGGCACAAAGTAACAAGCTATGATCCAGCTTTCCTGGCAAAGACTGAGATCCTGCTTTTACACCCAATCACCTTTTACCAATTCACCTGCTTTTTGCAAACTTTTTCAAAACAGTTTAACATGGATATTCTAGAATCTTTTCACTTTTATTATGCCTCCAAACCAAATGTATTGTGATTCTGAAGCTCAAAACAAAAAATAAAATAAAAAAAAAAATATACATACATAAAAACAAAATACAATTAAGTTTGTCAGAGAAACATTGAAAATCTTTTCTTTGTACTTTTGTCAAAATAAATAAAGGTTAACGAGAATTAACAAATAACAGATTCTTGATTTTATTACATTTTACAAAACGTCCCAACTTTTCTAGAATTAGGGTTATAGAAAAGTACACTCACTATTTATTGTATAATTTTTATAATATTCAGAATAGAATACATTTTAGAATAAAGATTATATCACTTTCCATAAATTCCCAAGACTTGGAAACCACAAATTACACGATATTTAATTTTAATAAATGTAGTTAAGAGATACTGTTAGAAATATTAATTTACATTTTTTGTAACTTTTTTTTTTTTTTTTTTGAATGGAGATGCCACAGAATCACAAAATCCTGTTTTTTCCTAGGTTCTTCATGACTGTGACAATCCCGTGTGTAACTATCAATTATTACTCACCCAGTTGAGGCCTGAAAGCGAGAAACGATGCCCCTTGCTTTCTCTGTCTTGGGCATCCTCGCTGACGGGGAGGTCAGGTTGTAATTCTCACTTCCCATCCCGAGGGTTGTGTATATCGGAGAGCTGTTTGCCCTTGGCCTCCTTCCAGGACCAGACATGCAGGGCTTCTGCTGGCGGAGAGGAGTCAAACTGATGCCGTTGCCTCTGGTGTGACTCGATATGTTCACAATATGATTGAACTGCCTGTTTGGTGGCATATTGAAAATGCTGCCGCCGGTGGGTTTGCTCACATCGTACTGTGACCGGCAGTTCTGCTCCAGTTTGGGTAGAGGGGGCTGAAACACCTCTGACTCTGATTTGTAAAGCCGGCGTCTTTTCTTGGCTTGTCCCCTGCGTCCGTCCTCCAGGTCTCTGCGGTTCGCGGGATCGTCCGAACTGTCGTCCTCCAGCAGAACCGTGTGGGCAGACTTGCGTCGGCTCTTTGAGGACGGCGGGACAGACTTGGACGAAATCTCGCCAGCGGCCTGGAAAGGAGGCGGAGTGGTGGGTGGGGCCAAAGCGCTGAACACCGGCGTATTTAAGGTGCTCGCTTTCTGGCTCTTTTTAAAGGTCCAGCAGCTGCCGTTCATCTTGCTCAGGCTGCCGATGGAGTTGAGGATGACCGTGGCTCTGTTGATGGACAGCTTTGAAATGTCCACGCCGGGGTCTGGTTTACGGTCCGAGCACGTTCTGATCCGGTTCTTTATGTCCGATGAGAAGGAACCCGCTTTGGGCACAGTGATGGCATCAAAGTCCAGCGGATGAACCCGTACTTTCTGGAAGAGGAAGTAGAATTCTGGACTAGCCCGTCCTGATTGGCCACCAATGGTGAGCGTGTCGCCATCAAAGATTTCCTTTAAGACCCCTTGTTGGAGGCGCATCTCATTTACCCATGTGCCTGAGGAACAGAGAGAAACCTTTAGAAGAGATTTTATTGTCTTCATCAGGACTCATAATAAAATAATACACGTGTCCCAGAATGCAAATGTGTAGGTCATGCTCACATAAAAATACCATTAGACTACAGCAGAATATTCTGAAACAAACCAAACACTCGTTTCAGCAATACTGCATTTGTAATATTTTTTATATATATTGAAATCATCAATAAACTAGTTATATCAACTATATCTACACCTATTAATGATTTAATAAATTAAAAATAAATTATATTTACATATAAATACTGAAATCATCATTAAAATAGATGTATCTAAACATCAGTACATACAGTATATATACAATTATAAATATAAAACTGATATTTTCACTCAATTTCACTTCACTTTATATATGTATTAATATATGTAAACACATTATATATGTAATTACAAATATAAACTGATAAAAGATTTCTAACCATTTATAATAATTTCAATATACAATATAGAGAAAATAAAAATATATAATTGTTTTTTTATATATTGAAATCATTCTTAAAATGGTAAAATCTATACATACACACATACATATTTATACTATGAAACTACTTATAATGGATATATATATATATATATATATATATATATATATATATATTTGTAATTATAAAAATAATCAATATAATAAATATATTGTATATGATATGCGTTCCTAACACACCATAGCTGCTGCGGTCCTTCACTTGAACTTTCCAGCTTTCTTCTCCAGAGACATCAGTTTCTCTTTCCACATGGAGCTCTGCATGGATACGGGACACGATCATGGACTCCAGAGTGACGTCACACAACTCTGGGGCCCGTCCCAAACGGAACACACACTGGGTCAGTGCGGGCCGGAAAGTGTACAGGTCACGGACGGAGTCTGGGCACTCGTTTCCATGAGCGTTGCTATTGTTTGTGTCAGACAACCCAATCCTCAACAGCTGAAAACACGGCTGGACTCCTAACGACATTCTGACATCCCACAAATAAATGTGCAGGAAAAACTGCAACACACCCGGCAAACCGCAGAGCCTCTCACATAACACTGGGCTAAACGTCCTCCATCGAAGATCCTCCAGTTACAAAGACTTTCGAATATGACCCTTATGAATGCTTATTATGCCCAGTAAATAAAATCTGACATGCTAAAAACAAATTATTAAAATATTTGGAGGACAAACTAAAACACTGCAGCACAGATATTTCAGCACTAAATATCTAGGTAGACGAAATATTAAAAGTGGATATGTAGCAGCCCCGCCAGATGCTCAATTGCTGGTCTTCATTCTGGAAAACAGAACAATACAGGGCTTTAGAGGCACTATCAATATCAACAATAGTTGTTTTTTAAATTGCATTTATTTTATTAAAAGTGCATATTACAGTATAATATATAAACATTTTAATATTATGCATTACTCTTTATACAGATTAATACAAAATATAATAAAAGGCATGTAAGAAATACATTTATTGCATTAAATACCCATATGTATATGTGTGTGTGCATATATATATATATACACACACACACACATACATACACAAAATATATACAAAGACTTGGTGTGTGTGTGTGCGCGCGCACAAACTGGAACATGGTTTTTCTCCAACAATACATAGATTTCTTTACATTGACACTTATGCATGCCCAAATACCAAAGATACAGTTGTGCATTCGTCTACCAACGCCTCTGATGTACACTGCATTGTAGCTTAAAGATTTCCTTCCGATACAAATGCTAGTTTAAAAAGCGTGTCAAATCAGTTTCCAAAAGTGTAAAGCATTTAGCATAGCAGTCGTTCGTTTGTTTGTTATAGATATTTCGCTCGTCGCTAAAGGAAATTAGTCGCGTGCAGGCAGAGCAGTGATCGCGAGCACATAAAAACACAGTCACACAAAGCGACCTGCAAACAGCTGCATTACAAACGCAACCACTTCATTCCGTCGAACATTTCGATGATAAAACACTTACAAAAGCGTGACATACCCGCAATATCAAGGTATATGTTTTGCGAAACGCTACATAAGTCTTTTATTTGTGCTCCGTGGTAACTCTTATCTCCTCCTCTCCCCAGGAAGTGCTTTGAAATTTGGCGCGCCAGGAGAAGAACGAGTTTCCTTGCGCGAAATTTCCACTTCCACTTCCGTCCGTGTTGTCAAAGAGACCGTCAATAATGACAAAGCAGAGTTTTTACCATATTCAGTTTTTTTTTTCTTAACATAATTATTGCAATTATTTCGTAACCGTCACGCACTGATGGATTATTCAATATATTTTTTAATTGGAATTACAATTTGAAAACAGATGCAACACACTTATAAAAAGGGTTTAAAAATTCATTCATTTTAAAACAGAGAGAAAAAAAGACAAGAACACCAACCATGAGATTTTTAAAGTCATCGTTTTGTTTTCCTCTTTCAGTCAAGAGAGAAAATCGAAGCTGTGCTTGAAGTAAAACTATAAAGCCCCATGTACATAGTACTAAATTAACAAAGCAGCTGACAACAAGATCCTCTGCATTGTACTTTGAGCATGAATGTGAAGTATAGTTAATATTCTTGGTTTTATGCAAGTCTGTTATTCATCTGTTAATATATCTGCGTGAGAGATGGTTTTCAGTGCTCATCTGAAAAAGGAAAAATGCTATAATGTTACAAATCATCTTCAAAATCACAAATGTTCCAAGATAGCTAAGATGAATAAAGCACTTTGAGAAACTTGTCTCCTGAGAATTCTTACATGTAAGCTGACAAAAGATCAACTGAACAATGAAATCTCCATAAATGGATGAAGAAAGCACACACTCCTGAACTCATTTAATGTGTGTGTAAACCACTGCTCAAACCTGAGCAGACTTACAGGATGGACTTGTATTGCCACGCTTCCTATACCATCGAAAAACGTCTTTTCAGTAACTTTTCAGTGTGAAAAGTGCATATTCGAATGCAGAATTATAATTTATCCAACTCAAACTAATCAGGGTAAAGTTCACCTCACATTTCAACACATTTAAAAGCAATATCCTTTGTAAATCTGAATCACACTTAACTGAGGGGTGAACGCATTTGTTCAAGTATAATCAAGCTTAAACTCTATATACAACTGTCTGTAGACATAATTTCTGTCCTAGTAAGAAAAAGAAAAACATATCCATTTCCTCTAAATGACCAGCTCACCAGTTGTGATTGTGCTCAGTTATACCCTGAGGATTGGAAATGTGTGCACCACTCAAAAACTGTTTTCTGTCCATGATTGTAAATTGCATAATCATAAAATCTGACATCCATTTTTACCAAAATATAAATCAAATTAGAAAACATTTCGATATTAGCTGTTAAAATAACACTGACGTTAAGAATACTTCTCATCAGGGATTCAAGATTCAAGATTTGTAATTGTCACATACTGTACATGGTTATATGAAGAGCATATGACCAGCAGTGAAATGTAAGTCAGGTCCACTCCATGGACAGTGCAATTATTAAAGAACACAAACACAAGAAAATTATACCAAAAAATATGACATGGAAAAAGTAAGATAAAAAATAAGAATAAAATAAGATGCTTATAGAAAAAATGTGCAGGACAGTATACTGTAGACTTAATAAACTTAATAAAGACAAAGTAATGCAATGAAATCTTATTTCTTATAGGCAACCTCTAGTTCAGCATGCTTCTGCAACGCTTTTAATTGTGTATATAGTAGATCTAAAACATCAGCACACATATAGAGTTTAATTAGCAATAATATAGTCTCAGTGAAGTGCAAAGATTCAGAAGGGTTTCTGCAGGTTTTGTAAAGGTAAATTTAAGGCTATTGTAAGACTAAGTAAAGAATATAAGAAATATATTGAAGGAATGCAATTCATCACTATGTTCTCTAAATGTCCAGGATGCTTACAATGAGTTGTATTAGTAACGAGTAGTGTTAACTTAAAAATCAAGTGCTGTGAGAACATTAAAAGAGATATTATAACTATACACTCTTAAAAATAAAGGTTCCAAAAGGAACCAACGTGGAACAATTTTTGAAGAATATTTTAATAATCTAAGGAACCTTTTTCCACAATAAAGATTTTTTTGTGAAATGAAAAGGTTTCAGGCACATAAAAGGATCTTCATGGAACCACAGAAGGCAATTAAAAGTGCATGAATGTAAAAGGTTCCTCATGGAAACATGGATGCCAACAAAGAGCCATTATTTTTAAGAGTGTATGGTATGAAGATGATCCTTTGTAATTATTAAATCTGAATAATTTCTAAATGTTTTCAGTAAGACTGCAGAAGCAAAATGTTTGAGCATGTTACAGTTGGAAATATAGATGTGTTTTATCCTGACTCGTAGAAATGAGTCAAACACAAATGATTCAAACCTACATAATGAAACCGTATTAAATATTTTGAATATGAATATAGAATGTTTCTGCACTATAGAAGTTGGGTCTTATTGCAAATCATTTCTCATGAATAAATGTCAATGTCTGAGATTTCCAATAAGCAATTTTCTGCAAGCCTTACACAATCCAAACCTGCTAAAATATATTCAAATGAGCGAGAATAAAGGATCGCATGAGAAGCGCTAGAAAGGAGATCACCGGAAAGGCCCAGACTGGGGAGACACCCCGGCAGAATCAGCACCTGAAACTGCTGAGACAAGCCGTTCCTTCAGAGGTGTTCCTCTGAGCCAGGGCCAAAACCCTCCATCACAGCTGATCCTATTTACAGTGGTAAGCCCCGTATCAGATACCTGTCTTCCATACGGACCTGATTCATCAAGGTGTTGGCAAGGATTAGCAGTAAAGCACTACAAAGCCGGCGGTAACTGCAGACGGTCAAAAGGAAACATTCGCACCAGGTGTAGCGCTGGGAAAGCACGTTTGCCAGGCTGATTTTGAAATAAATCTATCTTGATTTGGAATTCTCAAAATCTTCTTTTGTTATTTTGTAGATGTAAGATCCACTGCAATCTGCTTCAGGTGTTGTTTGTAGAATCCGTGGAGTTTCAGGCATTTGGACTCTCTCATAAAAGTTCATTGCTTAGTAAAATTAAAAAAGTATTAAGTCTTACATGTGTGTCTTAAGATGTGCTTTTCTTCTTCACATGCACTACATGGTCACTCTAATCAAGCCCTTGGCTTTAAACCAGTCTTTAAACTCCTCAGTAATTCAAAGGCAAGTTATTTCTTTGTGAATTTTGTTGACTTCTCTTGGATTTGTTCTTTTGTTCTTCTAGAATCAGTGTTTCTGCTTGTTCGACAAACTATTTGTTAAGCATCAGATGAGCCCAGCAAGATGAAGTGTCATTTTAGACGTCAAACGGTGAGATGTTACGAATGAAAAGTGGCCACACTGGTTAGTGTGACTCAGTTTACTTTAAAGTGCTCAGGCTGTGGTTCCATTACTTGGATCCAACGCTCAGAATGTGGTGAAGCATCTTTGCTCATCTTTGCATCCAACTCATTTGCTTTTGCCATTTCCTCAGAAATGGCCGGCGGGACGCCAGTGAGACTGTCAGGATCTTGTGAGAGGCGAAATTGTTGGGTCCGTCTGTGTCACTGTCCAGAGGGAGTGCACACGAGCTGAACTCCACGCCTGAGTCATTCATGTCCTGAGTTTTTCTCAGATTGGAGGGCCTGGTACTGACCTGGTTTTGATACCTCAAGACCCTAAGAATTAAATCAGAACCAAAAATTGTAAGATGAACTATACAAATACTAAATACAAAAAAAATATATATAAATATAAAAAAAATAAAATAAAAAAAAATACAAATAATGTTCACCCAAAAATTTGGTCATTATTTATTTATCCTTATGTTGCCGTTTTAAATTTAATTTTGTAATTTTGGTTTGAACTATGAACAGTTGTTGCATAAGATGCATAACAATTCTTTAAATATTAAAGAATATTACAGAATTAAAAATATTGATGTATAATAAAGTATCACATATTTTGCTTTAGATTTTAACTGATATTAGAACCAAATATGAAAATTAATTTAATTAAATTTTCACATTTTTTATGTATTTTAAATATTGTGTTCCATAGAATAATAACAGCCTACAGGTTTGTTATTTTAGCATTATTTACATACTATTAAAGTTTTTATTAATGTTTTGTATCATCTTTTTTTTCTGTATATATATTCAGTTATTATATTAGTATTATTATATTTTGTCATTTTAATTAGTTCTTCTTAAATATTACTATTTAGGTTTAATCTGATTGATTTCAGTTTTATTTTTTATTTCCAGTCAGTACTTAAACTTTTTTAAGGCAATATTTCTAATTTTCATTTCATTCTCATTTAAGTTCTTCATCTAATACTTATACATTTAATTTCATTTTAGCGTTTTCAATTAACAAAATGTTTATTTTTAGTTAATAAGAATAGCCTTGATTTGGAATCACATGAGGGTGATTTTAGTTTGTCGCAATTTTTAGGTGAACTATAATTTTAAAAATCATGTTGGCAGACTAACTAACTTCCAAAGAAAAACAAAATCACTTAATCTAATCCAAGCCTCTGTGTTTTTGGTGTTGTTCTCCCATGTGGACTGTATGGTGGGATCCTCTGTGAATCTAGTATAAGCTTCATGAACCACCTGAAAAAAACATCATCACACACATGTGAATCAGCATACTGTGCTGTGGGGGGTCTCATAATAAAATAAAAATCATAGCAAGGGCTTTTTCACACCTAAAGCTTGTGTGTTTGAGTCCATGTGACGAGTTTGTTTTAACCCCTTAACTGTCACCGTCCCACCTGTGGGACGCTTGGCGCTCTTTTTTTTGTTGTTGTCCTTTTTCTCTATAAAATCTTTTAGTAATCATCATAAATTATATATCATTTGAAAGCTTAGAAGCCCAAGATTCATCCTGTGAAAACCATTTTCAAATCGGACATTGTGTTACCATGGAAATGGTACTTTAAAATCTTATGGCGGTCTCCTCCCCCTTAGTGGGCAGTGTCAAGTGTCATATTACAAAATGCATTACGGTCTTTTAGAATCAAAACTTTTTATAATCTTGGCAACAAACATATCATTGGAAAGGTCTGAGTCTCAGGATTTCATATTTGGGTGGTTATTTTGAGTATTGAAGTAAAATTGACAGAGAAATCTAGGGAAAAATTCATTAAAACAAAATTCAAAGGAGTTTTGATGGGCTCCCGGTGGCTGTTTGTGGTATGACGCCCTAAACAAAATCTCACAGAAACCTCCATTTTTTTCATATCAACTTCAAATTTGGAACATAACTTATTTAGACACAAGGCTTTAATTTTATGCCGATTTTAGAGTAAAACCTGTTGTGTAAAATATTTATAATAAATAAAATAAAATAAAAATAATATAGGGCATTTTATTTACAGTACATTTAAACTTCTATAACTTTTTTGATACTTTAATTTTTTGAAACAATTCCACTTTTGCCAAAATCTGCTAATTTTCTTCTTTAAAAAGGAGACCAACCTTAGGTCTATATTCCAAAGTGTTCATAAAATACAACAATTTAAGTTTGGATAGTGCACTTTAATGCCTATTTTAAATGTGAAATCTGTTTTAGAAATCGTGCATGAATCGAAAAATGGGAAAAATGTAAAATTTGAGTCTGATGTATGTTTTATGTGGCATATGTCTGCAGAGTGACCCGCTATTGATAATAGAGTGATTTCAGATCAATTTTCACTTTTTGGCAATTATCTCAATATGAAAAAAGTGGCCCTATTGAGTTGCATTTACCTTATAATGCATCAGCCATTCCTGTATGCCTGAAAATCAGCCAGTGAAAATCATAGGGACTAAAATATGACTACAGCAAATGAGGTGAATAATAGTTCCCACTTTGGCTCCTTCTCCTTCTGAGCTGTTATAGCGCCAGCGGCAGACATCTGCTGCTGGTGTACCAAAAAAAACACCGTTTGGAACCAAATAATGTAATTTTGCAATGTAGAGCGAAATGAATTCAGGTTCAAACCAACCAAACAAACCAAGTGTAAAAACAGCCTGAGAAATCAGCAGATCCAGAATAAATATGCTGCACATACATTAGGGTTGTTGGAAATGGAATATACTGTATACTGTAACATTGTGGAAACTGGATGATGCAAAGGGCAATATATCTGAATAATTCTGATGAAGTCAGCATATTGTTGTTTGTGTAAAACACAATAACGCTGCTTGTCAATGTCTGTCTGGTCCTTCACAGTGCCACAAAACATGTACAGTACGAGTACATAACCCAGAGGCACGCTTATAAGGCTTTGAGAGTAAACAGTGACGTCACAGACAAACACATGGACAACATGAATTTCACTGGGTTGGCAAATGATTAATTGCTAGAGTCTAGTGACTACATTCACAATAGTATATAGCATACTACCTTTACTATAGTATTTTGTCTAGTGTGCAGTTGGCTTGCTGTGGTACAGAGGAAGATGCAGGCATGAAATTTTATATCAGGTAAAATGGGAAAATGTTATGAATGAAACTGATTTAATGACAGCAATTGTCACTTAATGATAAGCCTGGGATTAATGTTGAATTAAATGAATGCACTGAAAGCCAAATATTTTTACAGATGGTATCAAAATTACACAGGCATGAGCGCTGACAGAAACAATTGTGTGAGGGGCAGCAGTCGCAGCACAAAAGTCAGCAGATCACAATCTGGTTACACAACAAACATATTAGGTGTGTAAAATATTAATAAAGCAAAGTAAGACCTTTATCAGAATGAGCGAACGCTTAAAACGCTTTGGTGAACAACACACAATTTAACCTGATTGAACGTTATTTATTTTCAGTGTAAAATTTATATATATATATATATATAATATATATATATATATATATATATATATAATAAATAAATTAATACATAGCAAGTTTGAAATCAAGCTTGCGTTATTATGCAGGGTTTTTTTTGTGCAACAAAAATTATCTTATTGCACCACCTAGCATCCAACCAGCGCAATTACCGTTATTCTGGCATAAATGAAAATTATGACATTGAGATTAACGACAAATCAACACTTAACAAAACTAAAATTTTCAACAACCCAAACCCACTGCACCCCAAAAAAATTATCTCAAAAAATATTGTTATATTTATTGTTTGTCTTTTATACATAAAATTGATTCGAAAACACAAAGTAAACATTTTATTTCTGATATGATATCATGTGACAGCAATGTAATATACAACTGGTCATTGTTCATTGTGCTGTTTAAATATTTAAATATTAAAAAAAGAAAGTATATACTACATATGCAGTATGCTTGTATTCCTTTCCAAACATAACCTTGCATCTAATCTATATCTAATTTACAATGTAACATGAAAGAAAGTAATTGTATATAAACAGGACCTCATTAAAATATAAACACATTATGAGCGAAGAACTGACTCTATTAATTACTGCCAACCACATGTACACATTCACACAGCAGCATACAAACAGCACACATACACACAGAATTATATTCACCTCTCCATATATATTGCATGTGTGTTTAAGCACGGCAGAAGCTTTAATGCACAGGTGTATGTACCTTTATACCTATTCATATTAAGAGTTCAAACTAGATCAGTGCAATACACCTGAAGCTTCTCATCTCAGGAGGTCTGAGAGGAAAATGAAGGGAATAACGGACAGATACACAGTCACTAAGAGTGACAGAAAGACTTTGGTCCCCTGTTGTGCTATTACAACACCAATACAGATTCATCAGTTTAGCACGATGGGAAAATACGACACCAGAATGCAAAGCTCTCTCACCCAGCAGGGACTCCGTCTGACGATCCTTTAGGAGGGAGAAATGCAACGCAGATGAAGTGTTAAGCTAACCATCACAAAACCTCTTTCAAACAAATGTGTTTGTGTGAAACTCAATGAATACACTCATTCAACCTCACTTTACACTCCAACACAAACAGCCAGATTATATTTGTATTGACTGATGGCTGATAATAGGTAACTGGCAAGACTGGACTGCTTTGCTGTTGGAAAAGGGATGAATTTGCAAGGTTTTCAAACAAAGGGAATGTTTTCTTGAGGCTTCAGCAGTATGCTACAAGACGTTTTCTCTCATAAGGTATAAAGAGGGTAAAAACTGACTAAATTACCCAGGAATAGTTCAATAATAATAATAATAATAATAATAATAATAATAATTTTATATATATATATATATATTATTTATATTTAATTATTTATTATATATATATATATATATATATATATATATATATATATATATATATATCTATATATAATATATATATATATATATATAATAAATAATTAAATATAAATAATTAAAAGGGGTTCATCAGTATGTATGCAAGAAGGTGCAAGAAAAATGAACAAAGACGAGACGTAAACACACAGTTTGCATTATATATTAAAAAACATAAAATATAAAAAAATACAAATAATATAAAAATATATATATATATATGGGTCAAAGACGAAAAAGTGTTTAAGCATAAAAAAAAATAAGTGTAATATTGCTTTAAATTGTTGTTTTTCCCTAAAAAAAATGAAAAAGTTTTCTGTTTAACTTAATTGCAATTTTGTTTTTGTTTTTCTGAGCAAAAAATAAATATCATACATTTTCCCCTGATTTACAGAAGACACCCAGTAAAATGTCATTCAGTGTGACAAACTTGTCAAGCATATTTACAAAAAAAATCAATTTATGACATATTAAAAGACTAATTACTTTCACCCCAAATACTAATGAGTTGTAATTTTAAATTTTTAACATTTGCCACTATCCTAGGTTTCGCCCATTTGTCAGTAAGAATTTTTTACTAATTTAAAACACAATAAAATTTATTATGCTCCATTATTCTTTTAGATATTTTAATATGTACACGTCAGAATAAGCATGTTGTTTGAATTTTTGCATAAATATTGTGTTACACTGAATGACAATGTAACATTATTTCAACCAAATTTTGACATTCTATTCTACAAAAAACTTATTTGAAACCTTAAAGGTAGACATTTTACTTACATTTAATGTGCTTTATATGGACACAAAATCACTTTTGTACATTTCTTTTGATGCGGACATCTTAACGTCTTTGACCCATATATATGTATGTATGTATAATCACAACCTACACCACCAAGCATGATCTTCAAGGTTTCACCACAATTCAAGTGCTCAAAGATCTGGTGGTCTGTTATATGGGGGGAAAAAAACAATAATTAAAAGAATATACAAGGATACTGAATGTTGCATTATTGTACCTGCAAACAACTAACAGTAATCCTAATAAATATATATATTAAAAAATATACTAGTTGGCACAACTGACTGATTGTTAATAATAATAATAATAAATCATATAATATTATGTTATAATATAATTATATAAATTATAATTAATATTATATAAAATTAATATATAATATAACATATATATTTAGAATTAATAATATTATATTATATATAATAAATAATAATATATACCAAATTCCTATGTAGAAACACCCAACAGACAAAAATAATGAATTATAACACTTTTTATTGTTAGTTTTGTTAACAATAGTAATTATAACTATAATAATAATTATTATTAGTATAAGTATTATTAATGTTATAATATAATAAATGTATTTTGTTATTATTATTATTATTATTGGTAATAATAAGCATTTATTATGTATTATTGTCAATACTGATATCCCCATCTTTGTGCCAGTACCCGAAATCTGTATGTTCAGCTTTGTTTTAGGGCTGATTTTAGATTTATCCTGCCAAAATGTCACATAAAATTGTGCTTTTCACTTTATTTGGTCAGATGGTCCTTTTTCTAAGTAGACTGTTCTTGGCAATAAGCTGCAATGTGGACCAAAATCAATACTGATAGATTAAAGTCTGACAATGTGAGTCTACTTAGACGCTTGTCCTATTTTTGATCTTTTATTTTCTGTCTTTCCTTCTTCACTTCCTCTTTCACTTCCTTCTTTGTACTTTTACACTATTTCAAGACTTTGGCACATTAGTCATCTAGGCCTGCTGAAACAGTCTCCTCATATAATGCACTCACAAACACTGATTTTTTTCACCTTTCAACGTTGAGGCAGGCCCTCATTCAGACTTTTTCATCACTGTCCACGATGGCGTAGCTGCCCACGTCAGCTCCGGTAACCAAATGGAGGTTGACCCACTTCTCGCCCACCGTGAGGTGGTGCTCTTGCATGGGGATGCCGGTCTGGTTGAGAACCAGCCCAGGCGGCTCTTCTGTGGTCTGGTAAAATGCAGTTTGAGCTTCAGGCCTGAACTCAAGGGAGTACAGACCAATCGAAGTGTTGATCGGGATATGATATGTGTCTTCATATTTCACCACAGTCTCTAGTGCACAGTCTAGAAGAAGAAAAACAGTTTTTTAAATGCATTGACAAACCTATGAGGATGCTGCCTTTTTTCAGCTACACACTTGGAAACAAAAGTATGAATAATTCTGTGTAATATTTTAATTGTGATTCAGTGTCTAAATACAAAAATATCAGTATTAATGGTTTCATCTTCTCTCAGCTGTGAATGTTATATATATAATCATTTTCAGAATTCATTCTAATATGCTGATTTGTTGCTCAGCCGTCTGTTAGCTAAATTACAGTAGCTAAATTTCACAAACAAGCTTTATTGGCTTTCCCCCAAATAAGTATATTATCTTTTTTTAACATAAAAAAATCTCTCTTCTTTAAAAGTAAGTAGGCTATAAAAATAACATTAGTTAAACAACTTTTAAATTCAAATGTTGATTTATTATTTTATATTTTTAAAGTGAATATTTGGATAAATTTGGGTTTCCATTTACGCCAAAAGGGTATCCTGTCATTTTCATTAGGAAAACAATATATTCAAGTTCAATTATTTTGATATATGTATTATTTCAATGAAAGTAATAATGATTTTACTTGTACAACTTCTGAATATTATGATCAAACCTCCAAACAGGGTCTCAGAGAAATTCACTAAAATATAATGTCCTCCACAGAGGAGAAAAGTCTATTAAAATATGTAGCAAAAGCCACATAGACAGGCCTATACAATTCACAAATGTACTGTATTCAAATCCATACTTGTGTTCAGCAGTGTTTAAATGTCATTATGACAGCTGTATTTAAATTGAAGGATGATGTACAGGTTTTTTTAAATAGTTAAACTTAATGCACGACAAGCTGCAAAAGACACAGGAGCAACAGTCTTTAAAATCATTCATCATTATCACCCTTGTAATAAGTATCGAAGTCAGTTTAACCATATTTCTCCACTCTGCTCTTTCTGCCAAGAGGAAAGGAATCTATTTCACATTTATTTTATTTCTGTTCCAATTCTGGCTTCAATAAAGCGTCCCTATTTCTAATGTTCCACCAGCTCTGTAGTATTTCCATCAGTAAGGCTCTTTTCCATTCTGATATTTCTGATAATAAGGAGTTAGATGACGTCTTAAACTTTATTTGTATGATTGGTAAATACCATATCCACAAAGCTATACCTTAAATTTAAACACAGCTGCAAAATAATTGCTCCTGATCTACATTTATTATTGTCATCACTTCAAAAAGTCTCTTATAATAAAAAAGCTCTGTAGACATTTACGGTTAATTAGTAAATTGTAATTAGTTTTTTCCTCTCTCCTCTGTATTGCCTCATGTGTTCTGTATTATTTGTTTCCTTTGTATTGAATTATATAAATGCAATAAATAAAAAAGAGCAACTGTCAAAGACGGTAGAGCATGTTTACCTATAAAAGTGAAATGCGAAAAAAAAAATTACTTATGTGTGAACAGACCCTATTTCAACAAAATATGATGTTTGATTGGATTCTCAATTTGAGGTGGTGATGGGATTCATCGATTATCGCGTTCCTGTGCTCCCAATACCGCAAACGTCATCTGAAACTGATTTCAATGTATTTGGCCTATAGGCTATAGTGCCACACACAGACCTCCTGCGACGCGAGCTCCACACACTGGGAAGAAGTGCTCCATGAGATGGCGCCAGTCCGGCTGCGTGTCCGGGCGGGGCTCCATCATCATCATCATCATCATCCTCACCATCACCCACTGCTATAGTCACAGCCTGCTGGATTACTGCGCCTTTACGCATTTGTGAAAAGCACCCAGATATCGTGCTGTTATCTACTCGATTAATATTTTCTATCCATTCATCCAACGGTAAGAGTTTTTCTGACCATTATGTTCCTGTGCAGCGCGTTCCAATAGCTTTTAGGTTGTCGTGCTGCATGTAAACACTGCCCGATACAATGTTGCGAATTTGAAGGCGATGTTATTGTTTTTATCTGTTATTTCTCCCGTTCTGACTTTAGAACAGTGCAGTCTGATGATGATGTTGCTTCAGTAGGCAAAATGTACTTGGTTTTAATGTTATTATACTAATGACATTATAGGGCACCTCCTAATGCACGCTGCGCGCTTAGACATCTCCACCGTCCAAAATTAATAAATAAAAAAACAAATCCAATAGCCTATTAAAAAAAAATAGTAATGTATGTAGGCTAATATGTATTTAAATCAAAACTATTTATGAATAACAACGGGAGAGGTGCTTTTATTTTACCATCTGTCACACTTAGACTACAATTTAATAAGTTAATAGACTTGGATGCTTTTTCTCCAGAAATGTATCAGTAAATGTGTATTTAATAAGCTACCACAAGCCCACCGTTTCCCAGAAGCGAACACGCATCAATCAATCGATACTACTTAAAGGCATTACTGGGTTTATGATGCAGATTGTAAGATATTGTGCCTTTCTGTATACACTGTAAATACATACTTTAACAGAATTCGATTTCAAGTCGTTTTGAATAGATTTATTTTATTATCCTTAATTTATTTGAGTTATTTGACCCATATATAAATAAGATATTTTCACTTTCTGCGTTTCAGCATGTTTTGTAAGTACACACACACACACACACACACACACACACACGTCTGGTTCACTATCCTTGTGGGGGGTACTCTCATAGGCCTAATTGTTTTTATACTGTACAAACTGTACACCATCCCTACACCTAAACCTACGCCTCACAGAAAACTTTTTGCATTTTTACAATCTCAAAAAAAAAAAAAAAAAATACATCCTGTATTATTTAGAAGCTTCCATGGGGACACAATCCTCATGAGTTGGTGTGTATTCAGGTTTAAGTCCCCATCAGTATAGAAAAACATGCACACACACAAACACACACACACACACACACACACACACATATAATAATACAGTTGTTGTTATGTGAAAAAATTAATCCATACTGATTGCTTTTTTCCCTGCGCATATGGTTCTCAAGTGATTTTAATAGTGTTCTGCTTCTTCCATTCCTCTGGTTTCTCCATAGTGTGAAAATGTTTTACACTTGCGGCCCCAATGAAGCAATGGTGGTGTCGGGTAAGACTAAACATCTCAGAAATACGTTAGGGAGATATTTTCAGTAGAAATCATGAAATCATGTTCAATTGTGTGATGTGACTCCTGTCTCAGGTTTCGGCCGCTCTCCACCCGTCATGATCTCTGGCGGGAGAGTGTTTGTTATTCCATGCGTTCAGCAGATACAAAGGTATCATCCAGTCTCTGTGTTTGTGTATATGTGTGTGCATGGTTTGCATTAACAAATCTCAGCCTTTTCTCTCTCTTCCCCCACAGGATCTCTTTAAACACACTGACGCTGAATGTAAAGAGTGATAAAGTCTACACACGTCATGGAGTGCCCATCTCTGTCACTGGAATCGCACAGGTTAACTGTCTCACAGACTCTAATATATGCAGTAAACAAGATTCCACAGGGTTTCAGAAATCAGAACTGTCTTTTTTGTCATATTATTGTGCTGTTTTAATAAAACAAATTTTTGTCCTAGATTATTGTGCTGTTTTTAACAACTTTTCTATAAAAAAAATAATAATAATTGATTGTCATGTGATTAAACTGAACCTGAACTCTCTCCAACAGATGAAGATTCAAGGGCAGAATAAGCAGATGTTGGCTGCAGCATGTCAGATGTTTCTGGGAAAGTCAGAGAATGAGATTGCGCACATCGCCTTGGAAACACTGGAGGGTCACCAGAGAGCCATTATTGCTCACCTGACCGTGGAGGTAAATAGACATAGTTAAAGGCACAGATAATGCTCACCTCTCAAATGTACTACACTCTGCAACATCACAAACAGCAGTAAAACTAGATATAGTATTTAAAATCTTCCTGACTTCACTGAGCATGGGGACTTTGATATTTCTTTACAAATAAGGAACTAAGCAAGTGGGTTTTGTCTTTGTTCTTTAGGAGATCTACAAAGACCGCAAGAAGTTCTCCGAGCAGGTGTTCAAGGTGGCTTCATCCGACCTCGTCAACATGGGCATCAGTGTGGTCAGCTACACACTCAAAGATGTTCACGATGACCAGGTCTGTCAGGCCCATTTGTGGTGTTGTGTTTATCGACTTATTAAACAAGGCAAATTAGCATGAGAACACAATCCCATAAAAGCACAGATGGAAGAAGAAGGTTCTGCAGATGATTTCCTGACAATGCAGTCTTCATAATGACCGCTGCAATCTACCAAGAGCAGCACAAAAAAGCATAGGGTTGCAAACATGTGGAGCCGATGATAATCATGTGCATCTAATCTACAAACAACACAGGTGCAAAATGGGTTAAGGATTTTTTCTGGGTGCAATTACTAGTAAACTGACTACCACAGACCTTAGTAAATCACATAGCATGATTCATTTAAATATTCTCCTCCTACAGTAAGGTAAGCAAAAAATAGCGTGTCCTTTTCATTGCGTCTCTTTAGTAAATCCTGACAGTAGTGTAAAAGAGGGTTAGTGTTGGATCGAGCTGTTAGTAAATCTGTCCTTTAATAATTTAAAATGCTTTAAATATATAAGAAAGGATCTGTGAGAGCGGTGAATCAAGGTTTTTTCTTTCAGGATTACCTGCACTCTTTGGGAAAGGCCCGTACGGCACAAGTGCAGAAGGATGCACGGATTGGAGAAGCCAAGAACAAAAGAGATGCAGTGATCAGGGTGAGCCTTTCCTGAACTCTGTTCCAAATACAACCTGTTTTTTAAATCTCACTGAGCATTCCTGTTAACGTCTCTCTCTCATTTCTCTCTTTTTTCTCTCTGTAGGAGGCCAATGCTATACAGGAGAAGGTATCTGCTCAGTACATGAATGAGATCGAGATGGCTAAGGCTCAGAGAGACTACGAGCTGAAGAAGGCTGTCTACGACATTGAGGTCTTCACCAAAAAAGCAGAGTCTGAAATGGCCTATCAGCTCCAGGTAAAACTACAACCAAACCTTTTTGTGACCTTCAGCATTGTGAAAGACTTCATTTTCATTCATTCATTCATTCATTTTATTTTATTGCTCCATGGTAAAACACGAAACATTTTCAATCAAAATTTAAATTCCCATGTCAAAAGGGATCAGAAAGAAGATCATTCATTCATAGTCAAAATTCCAATCAAAAATGTCTATTCTGTCATCATTTAGTCCCCTATGTTGTTGTTCCAACCTGTAAGACTTTCTTTATTCTGTGGAACGGTTTTGGTTCATATTGATTACCACTGTATGGACAAAAAGTACCATGAAATCACCATGGTTATCAATCTGAAATGTGACCCTGGACCACAAAACTTGAGATTGAGAAGTTGATTTATACATCATCTGAAAGCTGAATAAATAGTTTTCCATTGATGTATGGTTTGTTAGGATCTGACAATATTTGGCTGAGATACAACTATTTGAAAATCTGGAATCTGAGGGTGCAAAAAATCTAAATACTGAAAAAAACACCTTTAAAATTCACCAAATGAAGTTCAGAACAATGCATATTACTAATCAAAAATTAGGTTGTAATATACTTACAGTAGGAAATTCACAAAATATCTTCATGGAACATAAACTTTACTTAATATCTTAATGATTTTTGGCATAAAAGAAAAATCTATAATTTTAACCCATACAATGTATTTTTGACAATTACTACAAACACAACCCACACAAATATATTCTATTGTGTTCAGCAGAATAAAGAAAATACATACTTGTATGATCTGTCCCTTTAGTTGTTATACCTATTTTAGAAACATATCTGTGCCATAATTTTGTGGGTAAAAAAGAATTTAAATTTACTTACATTCATTCAGTTAATCTTCATCCTCCTGTGTAACTGTTGCATTAGGTAGCGAAGACAAAGCAGCAGATCGAGGAGGAGAAGATGCAGGTGATGGTGGTGGAGCGCTCGCAGCAGATCATGCTTCAAGAACAGGAGATCACACGCAAGGAGAAAGAGCTGGAGGCCAAAGTCAAGAAACCAGCCGATGCCGAGCGATACCGGCTGGAGAAACTGGCGGAAGCTGAACGGTGAGATCCCTGTTGGTTTTAAAATCCCATAAAACATGAAGGTTATACTCCACAAATATTCACCAGTTGATTTTGTCTTAAAGTGAAGCGTGTAATTTCCACACTAATGTCACCATACGGAATTGCAAAAATGGCTCCGCTTGTATTAATATTTTTAAATCAATAGTTGTTCATATATGTTAATAATTAGGTTTTGACTGTAAAGAGTTCTCTCTGACACCATCTGGTCATTTTGTGCTCTCCAACAGTCTTCAGCTAATCATGGAGGCAGAAGCTGAGGCCGAATCTATCAAAGTAAGTGATCAGCCATCTTCTTAAACAAAATAGTTTGTGTTATACATACTGTGTCTCTGCAGATGAGAGGAGAGGCCGAAGCATACGCTGTGGAGGCTAGAGGTCGTGCCGAAGCCGAGCAGATGGCTAAGAAGGCCGAGGCCTTCCAGAACTACAAGGAAGGAGCGATGGTGGACATGCTGCTGGAGAAACTGCCGCTGGTGAGACAGTTATTTGTATTTTTTTTCTTTTAATGTGTAGGCCAGGGTTCCTCAATGTGTAGGCCAGGGTTCCCCTCAAATCACCTAGCTTGCCCCTGGACATTGATTAGCATGCCAAGTGTGTTTGTCATCTTGCAAGAGATGATCCTGCATAAACAAAAATAAGTAAAAAAAAAATTAAAATAATAAAATATTGCATTGTACTGCAAAAATAGTAATCATCTTGCAAGAGATGATCCTGCATAGAGAAAAAGCAGTTTAAGTTGAAGTCCAATATTGATGGTATATTGTGTTCTTTCTATCCATTAGATGGCAGAGGAGATCAGTAAGCCCCTGTCAGCTGCCAATAAGGTCACCATGGTTTCCAGTGGAGGTTCAGAGATTGGTGCAGCCAAGCTGACAGGTGAAGTGCTTGACATCATGACCAGACTGCCCGAAACCATTGAGAAACTAACTGGGGTCAGCATTTCCCAGGTAAAAACAGTATTTCAAACAATCTATTTTTGTATTTCAAGTGAATGCAGAAAATGTCGTCATTCACATGATCATGAATTTATTTTGTGTGCATATTCTCACATGCATAATTGATACAACTGACAGAATGTCTCTTCCTCTGTAGGTGGCCCGTACTGGTTGAAGAAATTCTCCGACACTCTCTCTCCTCCATCTGTGACAGTTCATTTATTTTCCTTTTACTGTATCTTCCACACGGCATCTCTTTTGTTTTCCCTTCTTTCTCTCTCGACGTACACTTCCTGTCTGTCTTGCCTTGCTGCCAAAACCCAAAGTGCATTTTAATCTAAAACTCCAGGGAAGAATGCTGTACTTTATATCTTTAATGCAATCATAAGAAGACAGTGAAGTCCAAGGATCTGTCGAACGCCATTACACACCGACACTTTTGACATTTTGAAATGTTACACCTTTAGTTTTTCTTCTAGAGTACTTTTTAATGCTGGTAGTGCACTATGAGCATTTCGTTATATTTGAGCTCTCCGTTAGTAACCTTTTGGAAGCCAAAGTAACATGACGGGATTTATAAGGACTGATGCTGACGTCTTGAATAGGATATACATTCACTTTACCTCAAAAGTGTATTTTCACTATATTAGTTAGACGTAATCGTGTAGGATTTATTGCAGTTATCAGCTTCAAATGGTACTGTGCTCTGAAATCTGAAGATACTGCCAATAATGTCAGATCTTCATTATCTGTGTTTAAATGTTTACTCAAGTCAACAGTCAGATGTCTATATGTGTTATGCAGAATTATAGGTCAGTAATTATTCTATTAGTAACTTATTTATTACACAAATATCATTTGAAGGTTTTTTTGTATAGTTTGAAGTGTTTTCATGCACGATTGAAGTGTGCGATTATATATATATATATATATATATATATATATATATATATATATATATATATATATATATATATATATATCTGTACTGTTTTGTCCTAAAGCAGATGTTGAACATGATCATTACTATGCCTAGGATGGAACTTATTTGTTCCATCTTTAGACCGTTCTATTCATTAAATGAGACAGAAGCTGAATTTCAAAGTTGTCATAAAAACGGGGGATTTTAAGGAGTTCTAAAATATATTTTGGTCATAATTATACAGTATTTAATACTGGTTATACTACATTGTTCTTTGATTGCATTATAAACATTTTCTTTTCAAATGATTAAATGTCATTAGATACATAAGCATGCATAATTCATAAGCACTAATTACATAATTTCTCACTAATTTTATCATTAATAACATGACTAATGATATGTTGACAGAACAATGTTACGGTACTTTATAGATGTTGTGTGTAATGCAGACTGAACTAACTACACATTTATGTCACTTTTGTATTTGTTTTTAAAAATCTTCATATTTAATGATTTATGACTAATACAAGTGAAGTGGGATGCATCCCTTGAAGGCTAATTTTTTTTATTATTATTGGTGGGCAGATGTTAGTTAAGCCTATGCAGTAATGTTTGGATTGATTTAGTATGCTGGGGCATTAGGTAGACCTGCTGATATTCTGTGTAGGCTAGGGCTGCTATGAAAGAAAAGCTGTATTTGTCCATAGATGCTTTTTCTATTCTATACAAAGTATCTACAATTATGTTAAACTGATCACATATTTTAACTGTTAGAATTTTATCTGTTTGAGCATGCATGCAAAGACTAACAAACCAAACCACTGTATTGTCTGTCTGTACTTATGATGCCTTAAGTAACCTCCCTACTAAAATAAACATTTAACTAAATTATGTGTTCAGTCTAAATTAGTTAAAATCATCTCAACACACATTCCCTGCAGGAGAATGCCAACTCCTTGGAAAAGTAAACACGGTAAAGTGCTTTGACATACCAGCTGCTTCACAATCTGTCATCTACCTTTCTAACAAATGTTTTCAACTGTTAATCATTTTGAAACATTTAAAGCAGGCAGGGTTAAACTTACAGTAGTACTCAGCACTGATTACTGTTAGAGATTCAAAACCCTTCATCCCCTGAATTAACAATACATAATGAATAAAAATAAGTTATTTAAAAAGGCAAAAATCTTAATTTTGAGCTTTCCAACTACCCACACAAATTCTAACCTAAATACTGGTTTATAGAAACTGTATTGTGATGGGTATTGAAGGGAGAGGACTCAAATGCGAGGGCAAAATGACAGTCTTTAATCAAACAAAGGAAAGCCACAGGAAAATCCAAATAAGGAGTACAAAAGGTGAAAACCAAGGCAGACCCGCAGGCTGGGGAATAAGTAACACAGGAGACCTCTGTGGCTGGAACAACCAGCAGGCTGGCGAGGCGGAGGCTTGACCGGGCTCAGGGGAGATCCGGGGATCGGAGCTCGCAGAGCGGGGAGGCCGCGGCGTTGGACAGCAGGTAAGGTTCTGTGGGGTGCAAAGGGGTGAGCACAGAGACGAACGGGTAGGGATAGCAGAAGACTAACCTAACCCCGACTAGACTGGACAGGACAGGACAAAGACTAATCTCTTGTGCAGACGGCAACAGCTTCATTAGGAAATAACAATCTGACAAAGAGACACGAGAACGAGAGGGTAGAAGTAGCCCAGATAACAAGGCAATATGAAAGAAGCAGGTGGAGGGGAAATTATCTTAATGAGAAGTGAAGTCAGCTGTGACACAGACGCGAAGAGCGGGGGAGACAGGAGGGGAGAAACCAGCAGGGGGAGACAGAGAGAGAAAAAGAGAGAGATAGAGACAGGATCATGACAAGACCATGACAGTACCCTCTCCTCAAAGAGCGCCTCCCGGCGCTCCAGCGGGGAAATGCTGGCGAGACTGGAGGAAATCATCAATGAGCGAGGGGTCCAGGATATCCTTAGGGGAGACCCAACTCCTCTCCTCAGGACCATACCCCTCCCAATCGACTAAGTATTGGTGACCACGACCCCGACGCCGCCTATCTATGATCCTGCGGACGGTGTAGACCGGGGAGTCTTCGATACGAACGGCAGAGAAAGAAGTGGGGGGGGGGAGCGGGAGACCGGTTTTTAATGCAGGAGACGTGAAACACCGGGTGAACACGACGAAGATTTTGCGGCAACCGGAGTTTGACAGCGACAGGGTTAACGATCTTGATAATGCGGAACGGTCCGATGAAGCGGGGGGCTAGTTTACGGGAGTCAGACTGGAGGGGTAAATTAGATGTAGATAGCCAAACCTTCTGACCCGCGACATAGCGAGGACTTTTGACACGCGATCTATTAGCAGCCACGCACATGCGTCTCTTTGAACGACATAGTGCAGATCTCACCCTCTTCCAGGTTCGCTTACAGCGACTGATAAAGGTCTGAACGGACGGGCAGTAAGAGTCGGTCTCTTGGGATGAAAATAAGGGTGGTTGATAGCCGAGGCAACATTGAAAGGGAGAGATACCAGAGGCCGAGGAAGGAAGGGAATTATGAGCATACTCAGCCCAGGATAGCTGTTCAGCCCAAGACGAGGGATTGCGAAAGGCTAGACTGCGGAGCATGCGGGCAACAATCTGATTGGCTCGCTCGGCCTGGCCATTAGTCTGTGTGGGTGAAAACCCGAGGAAAGGCTAGCAGTGGCACCTATGAGACGGCAAAATTCTCTCCAGAACTGCGAGGCGAATTGCGGGCCCCTATCGGACACGACGTCGGTGGGCAAGCCATGAAACTTAAACACATTATCAATCATAATCTGGGCCGTTTCCTTAGCAGAGGGCAGTTTGGTAAGGGGAATGAAGTGCGCCGATTTAGAAAAGCGGTCGACTACCGTCAGGATGACCGTCTTAACCGGCCGAGGGCGGAAGACCGGTGATAAAGTCGAGAGCGATATGGGACCACGGGCGAGAGGGAACAGGTAGCGGCCGGAGGAGACCAGCAGGTGGGGAATTGCCCGCCTTGGTCTGGGCACAAATAGAGCAGGCGGCGATAAAAACGGCGCGCATCACGTTCTAAAGAGGGCCACCAGAAACGCTGGCGGATAAATGCGATAGTACCTCGAACACCGGGATGAACCGCTAGTCTAGAGGAATGAGCCCATTGTAGAACTGCCAATCGTGTGGGAACCGGGACAAAGAGGCTGCCCCTAGGGCAGTTACGGGGAGTAGCGACGTGAGAGAGTGCGCGCTTAACCTGTTTCTCGATTCCCCAGACCGTAGCCCCCACCACCCGACCGGGAGAAATAATCGCCTCTTGGGGGGTGCGGCCGATCGAGGGGTCGAAAAGTCGAGACAACGCGTCCGGCTTACCGTTCTTAGAGCCCGGACGGTATGAAATGACAAAATCAAAACGCGTAAAGAAAAGGGCCCAACGAGCCTGACGCGAGTTCAATCTCTTGGCGGAGCGAATGTATTCTAAATTGCGATGATCAGTCAAAACGATGAAAGGGACAGAGGAACCCTCTAACCACTGCCGCCACTCACCCAATGCCAAGCGGATGGCGAGGAGCTCACGATTCCCGACATCGTAATTACGTTCCGCGGGGGAAAGGGGGGAAAGGCGGTGTGAGAAGTACGCGCAGGGGTGTATCTTATTATCCGACGCTGACCGCTGGGAAAGAACGGCTCCCACCCCTACCTCGGAGGCGTCGACCTCAACGATAAAACTGTCTTGAGCTATCTGGAGTGAGGAGGATGGGTGCGGACGTAAAAAGGGTCTTTAGCCGGTCAAATGCCTCCTGCGCAGGACCGGACCAACCGAAACGAGACTTAACCGAAGTGAGGGCGGTGAGTGGCGCGGCCACCTGGCTGAAGTTGCGTATAAAGCGGCGATAGAAATTATCAAAACCGAGAAAAGCGCTGTAGCGAGACACGAGAATCCGGGACGGGCCAATCGAGCACGGCCTGGACCTTGGCAGGGTCCATACTGATCCCCTCTGCTGAGATAACGGAGCCTAGAAACGTTATAGACGAAGCATGAAAGGAGCACTTCTCGGCCTTAACAAAGAGTCGATTCTCGAGCAATCGTTGGAGAACGCGGCGAACGTGCTGCACATGAATCTGGAGAGAGGGCGAAAAAAAAAATCAAAATGTCATCGAGATAGACAAAAACGAATAAATTGAGCATATCCCGAAGGACGTCATTGATCAGAGCTTGAAAGACGGCGGGGGCGCGTTAACCAATCCGAAGGGAAGGACTCTATACTCGAAGTGGCCGAGGGGCGTGTTAAAGGCGGTCTTCCACTCGTCCCCCTCCCGAATGCGTACGAGATGGTAAGCGTTGCGTAGGTCGAGCTTGGTAAAGACTTTTGCCCCCTGCAGGATCTCAAAGGCTGAGAACATCAGCGGCAGTGGGTAACGATTCTTAACAGTGATGTCGTTCAGCCCCCGATAATCTATGCATGGGCGCAAAGAGCCGTCTCTCTTCTTAACAAAAAAGAATCCGGTGCCGGCAGGCGACGAGGAAGGTACGATTGTGCCGGCACTGAGGGACTCAGATAAATAATTCTCTAAAGCCTGCCGTTCGGGAGCGGGAAGGGAAAGGGAGTAGAGCCTACCCCGAGGGGGCGTGGTCCCCGGGCGGAGATCAATAGCGCAGTCATACGGGCGATGGGGCGGAAGAGACATGGCTCGAGAACGGCTGAAAACCCCCCGCAAATCGTGATACTCCTCCGGTACCCCAGTCAGATCTCCCGTCTCCTCCTGCAACACAGAAACAGAAGACACGGGGGGAACAGCCGAGGCTAAACACTTAACATGACATGACAACTTCCAGGACAAAACAGACCCCTTAGCCCAGTCAATGTGTGGATTGTGAAGTTCTAACCAAGGGTGCCCCAGTACTAAAGGAGTAAAAGGAGACTGAAAAATAAAAAAGGAAATTGTCTCTTTATGGTTGCCAGAGATGGTCAGAGTTGATGAGATCGTCTGTTTCTGTACCCTAGGTAGGGTGCTGCCATCAAGGGCAAATAAAAGGGTGGAGTCTCTTAGCGGTGTGAGCGGAATACCTTGTTGGAGCGCCCACTTCTCATCCACAAAGTTTCCCTCGGCCCCAGAATCGATCAAGGCCGCACAGGAGGCTGACGACCCCGCCCACTGGAGATGCGCTGGAAGTGTCGTGCAGGAAGTGGAAGGGGATAGTGTTAGTGGTAGCGCTCGCCAGTAACCCTCCTCCTACTGGCGAGCGTTGGCTTTTACCGGACAGGAAGACACAAAGTGAGAGGCACTAGCACAGTACATACAGAGGCGGTTCTGAATCCTCCTCTGACGCTCCTTAGAAGAAATACGCAGGCCACCCAGCTGCATAGGTTCAGGTTCAGAGTGGGAGGGGCTGACACGAGGCGACGAGAAAAAGACTCTCCTCCAGGCGATGAGCACGACGGCGTTGGTCAAACCGTCTCTCCACACGGATGGCCAGGTCGATTAGATCGTCGAGCCGGGTAGGGATCTCACGGACGAGGACCTCGTCCCGCACCTCAGGAGACAAGCCCTCCAGGAAGCGAGCGGTCAGGGCAGGTTGGTTCCACCCGCAGGTGGTAGCGAGGGTCCGGAATTCAATGGAGAAATCCGGCACGGATCGTCTCCCCTGCCGAAGTGTGGAAAGCCGACGGGAAGCCTCCTCTCCATAGGCGGAGCGGTCGAAGACCCGGATCATCTCTTCCTTAAAAACGCTCAAAGCTTGAGATGCACTCCGCCTCAGTCTCCCAGTTGGCCGTTCCCCACTCGCGAGCTCGCCCGTGGAGGAGTGAAAGAACAAAAGCAACCTTGGCTCTCTCCTTAGCATATGTGAAGGGCTGGAGCGAGAAAGACCACCTCGCACTGAGTAAGGAAGGCGCGGCACTGTGTTGGCTCACCCGAATAGGCCGGAGGATTATTTATCCGAGGCTCCGTCTGAACAGGAGGACACTGAGAGGCGGACGGCTGGAGACGGAGGTTGTGAACCTGGCTGGACAGCTCGGACATCTGGGCGGCCAAAGAACCGACGGCGTGTCGGGTAGCGGAGATGTCCTCCTCATGCTTCCCGAGGAGGACGCCCTGGTGCCCTCAACGGCGGTCTGGAACGGGCTGCCACTCGCTGAGTCCATCATATTGGTCAGATTGTTCTGTGATGGGTATTGAAGGGAGAGGACTCAAATGCGAGGGCAAAATGACAGTCTTTAATCAAACAAAGGAAAAGCCACAGGAAAATCCAAATAAGGAGTACAAAAGGTGAAAACCAAGGCAGACCCGCAGGCTGGGTATAAGTAACACAGGAGACCTCTGTGGCTGGAACAACCAGCAGGCTGGCGAGGCGGAGGCTTGACCGGGCTCAGGGGAAATCCGGGGATCGGAGCTCGCAGAGCGGGGAGGCCGCGGCGTTGGACAGCAGGTAAGGTTCTGTGGGGTGCAAAGGGGTGAGCACAGAGACGAACGGGCAGGGATAGCAGAAGACTAACCTAACCCCGATTAGACCGGACAGGACAGGACAAGACTAATCTCTTGTGCAGACGGCAACAGCTTCATTAGGAGATAACAATCTGACAAAGAGACACGAGAACGAGAGGGTAGAAGTAGCCCAGATAACAAGGCAATATGAGAAGCAGGTGGAGGGGAAATTATCTTAATGAGAAGTGAAGTCAGCTGTGACACAGATGCGAAGAGCGGGGGTTTTGAGCTTTCCAACTACCCAAAGGGGAGACAGAGAGAGAAAAAGAGAGAGATAGAGACAGGATCATGACAAGACCATGACACCCACACAAGTTCTAACCTAAATACTGGTTTATACAAACTGTATGAAAATTAACAATGTTAAAGTTTAAGCTCAAAAAACTGCAATTACATTAAATCAGGCCTTTCCATCAGGACTTTTTCAGAGGGAAAATATACTATAAAAAGAAATGCATTCAAAAAGATATTTCTAACCTCAGATTCTCCTAAAATTTCCAAAATAAAAGTCAAACCGCAAATTGTGATTATTCAAATTGCACTGGACAATAACACGACTATTCCAGATAAAATGTGTTTATCGTTTTTTATTGTTCATATTAGGAGAAACAGTTACGTCAAGATGAATGAGTGTTGATCTATACAGCAAAGTCATCTTAAAGAGTAGTTAATAATAAGTATTAAGAGCGACAGAAGTAACATTAATAATAATATTGAGAACCGTGTTATTTTCCAAAGACATATATGGATACAACAAGGTTATACGTGGAGGATCAGCCAATCACTTGGCTGCTTACAGGAGACAGATGGCATCATGTAGGTCAGGGATCAGATGGTTTAGCAATATGTTAACATCCCATTCTCTGATCTCTAATGTTGCCTTTAATACATTTTTTAAAAATCACATTTCAGCTGGACCAGAAAGACAATCCTTCCCTTTTTGAATGAACATGTCATCTCTCTCTCTCTCTCTCTCTCTATATATATATATACACACACACACACAGAGTAACTCCCAATGGATAATGATGATAATAACTGCATAAAAAACAAAGTTAATATAATAACTGGTATTAAAGGTTTTAAAAAAAACACTACTAAATAGTACCTTGTAACCAAATTGTCGTCTACATATTTTTTCCCTCACCTCCTCTCTGGAAAAAACTCTCTTTGTGGGGAGGGTCAAGAAAATATAAAATGACTAAACTCTTAAAAAAAAAAAAAAAAAGACAACTTTATAGATGTTTTCACACATTCATCTCCTTTAAATGTTCTCTTACATGCTCTTTCAACCAACCCTTCGTACACTCAAACACATACAAACATACATACACAAAGACAATAGAAAAATACATATGATAAATGGCTAAAATGTAATGACGAAAACAGAAACAATGAATAAAAAAGTTCATTTAAGTGCCATCTCCCATAAACCATTAGCTTCTGTTTATCCTTCTCCCCTTTAGTGCAGTCTTAGCTCTTTCCAACATGTCTCGGCTGATAGTGACAAACCAGTTGCACGTTTGCTTGAAATGTCAATCAGCAGGCCTGCAAAGCAGTGTCATAAAAGGCTTTAAAACTTCATAAGAGCTTAGAAAGTCATGCAGATCAGTAATTTAACTTGATTTGGGTGAACTATTACTATAAACCTGCTCAAATGCTACAGATGTGTGTCTCTTTCTGTGAAATACTTTGTAATGTTAACTTGTTGCAGTTCTGTACAATTCATTTGGTGGAGTTTGTTCATATTTTCTTGTTTACCGGCATTTGTAACATTTATCAATTAGAAAAAAATGTCAACTTGCTGGTTTTCAAAGCATGTGCTAGTCTTTGTTAGCTGGCATTCGTAACCTTCATCACCCATTAATAAAGCTAGTGTCCTTTTCAGTTAATCTTGCACAATCCCTGCAACAAAATTAACTTTTGTTTTTGGATGGAAAAATGTGCCATGTAAAGAAAAAAAAAAGATCACTAATGTAAAATAAATTTGCTCAGTTATCCTTTCTCCACTGACAGTGCTCTATTAATTTCTCTGTCATTCTGAAATCGAATCATTAAAAAATATCATGCAAATCAATTACTATTACTATCAATTGTATTCATGGTGACCAAACAGTTGATGGTAACCACTGACTTCCATAGTATAGGGAAAAAATAGTATGTAAGTCAACGGCTACTGGCAACTGTCTGGTGACATTCTTCAAAATATCTTCTTTGGTGTTCAACAAAAAGGTTTGGAACAACTTGAGGGAGAATAAACGATGACAGAAGTTTCATTTTTGGGTGAACTATCCCTTTAACAACCTTGTAGCTCACAGTTGATCTGTCTTCAATGGTTTGTAAGTATTTATCAAAAATCAATTCTGCTATGAAGGACACGAATGGGATTTTTACTTCCGTAACCCGACTGGTGCACTCTATAGTTGCAGCTGGGGCTGGGAATTGTACATTTCAATAGCTGCTAACTGAAAATGGCCACTATGACAGTTTAAGGCCTTTTTTGTGACACTGCAGAGTAAGTCTAAAGAAAGACAACTCATGCGCTCCTCCTTCATCTCTCCTTTTCTCTTTAATTTGCAAACCTGCCCTCCCCTCCTGCCAGTTTGTATTTGGAAGTCCTCCTCTGTCCCAAGGCAGTGTTTTATTTCCTTCCCAATTCATGGTCCATTTCTCCTCACCCCACCTCCTCGCTCTCATTCTCCTCAAGTTCCTCTACGAGTTCATGTGCTCCACCTGGATGGCAGAGGTGGAGACGGTGAGGCAGAGGTCTTTGTGGGCCGTCAGGTCGGCCACGGTGACCGGTTTGTACTGGATCTCTCCAGCCGACACGGTCTTGTACTGATGCAGGTCGAAAGGGCAGGGTATTCCCTCTGTAACAGAGTAACTGGTTGGCGGGGCGGGGTTGGGCTGGTTCTGCGCTTGTGCCGCTGCAGCTCCGCCACCCCTGCCTCGCCCGCGACCCCTGCCGCTTCCCGTGCCCGAGGGCTGAGCCGGATTGTGGCCCTGCTGGGATTGCTGGGCAGCCACAGCAGCTGCCACCGTCAGAGGGTCTGGGTTGTGTTTTCTCATGTGTTTCATCAGGTACGTCTCCTAGAAAAGTAACACAAACAGAAAAATGTGTCAAAAGTAGGGCTGCCCGATGAATCGTATTTTAATGGCGACTTCTCTCGATTTTTTTAAGCAAAATCGACTGCGATAATTCTGATGAAATTACAAATAAATAGGGATGTAACGATTAACCGCGATCCGGTTGAAAATCGATTCAAATCGGTTGAGATGCTAAACAAATCGCGATTCAGAAGGAGGGGAGGAGTTTATATGAATGTATGTCTGAGGGAAACTTACTATCTTTAGAAAAGTTTAGATGGTATTTTTTCTTTTCATCTTGCCTCTGTATAATGCATATTAAAGTTCATAAGTGCAGCGCCTCAATCTCCACATCATAAAACAAGAAAACACTTTAAGCTCCACCTGCTGGCAAGAGAGTGAATCTGCGTCTCGTTCAGCTCGTCTGCTGTTTCTGTTTCATGCAGATATTTTTTTCTGTATAGTTTCACAAAACTGAAGTCAAACTATTCTGGTTTTGCATCAAATTATGAAATTATACAATATAATTAAGATTAAAAACTGCTCATGTTGTATGTATGCAGCATCTTTGGATCAGGATTAAAATGCAGTGGTTGCCTCTAATTTAAAATGGAAAGAGCAGAGACTTCTTTGAAGAGATTTCTTTTATGTGTGTTATTTATTTGATTTGGGGCTTGTTTTAAAATTTTAATTTAGTTTTGTAATTTACATTTACATTACATTTTAACTTTGTTATTTAGCAGATGCTTTTATCCTAATCGACTTACAAATTGAGGACAATAGAAGCAATCAAAACTAACAAAAGAGCATAATATGCAAGTGCTATATTAGTATATTATTATAGTGTTATATCTAAATTTCACGAAGAAACGTGCAGAATTTTCTCCAAGCAATAATAAAAGTACACATTTAATTTATAATTTGTCTTAAATATCATTTTGTAAAAAAGAAAAAAATTGTGAATCGAATCGTGAAATCAAAACCGTGAATCGAATCTAATCGCGAGTTGAGTAAATCGCTACATCCCTACAAATAAACTCGTATCTATAATTTAAGGTGAATAAGAACAATGACAAGACAGAGGATCCAGGACTGAGGTATCGTGGGTGGGATCTTACAGATGTGTAGGCGCGGTTGCAGAGGCCACAGGAGAAGAGTTTGGCGTGTTTCACCGTATGTGTCGACAAGTGAACCTCCAAGCTGGGCGCATCTGTGTAGCCGCGGTTACAATTGTGACATTTGTATGGCTTGTCCTTGTTGTGCTGTCTTCGATGAGACTGAAAAACAAAAACAAATAAATGTCATGAGGGCGGCTCTGATGTTAATGTTAACATGAAATTCACAAGCAGATTTATGGAGACAGTTACAGCTACATATTTGTAAAATATGTATACTGGTCTGAATTAATTAATAACACTTAGAAATAACAAAAAAAAGTTTATTTGGCTATGATTTATGCAATTACAGTACAACAAAGTGTCAGTTTTGGATGGGCATCATAAGGACTGTAATGCAATTACATAATTTGTGGCCAAATTATAAGATAATTTCAGATTTTACATTTTTGCAAAATGTATGTTTACAGACTTTTTAATGGCATAAATTCAGTCTAATATTTGGTCACAACTGTTCAAAAGTTTGGGGTCTTTTTTCTTTTCAGCTTCTTTTCAGAAGTTTTGAAAGAAAATAATACTTTTATTCAACAAGGATGCATTAAATTGACCAAAAGTGACAGCAAAATAGTTCTTTTGAAATTTAAATAAATCTAATAAAACAGAAAAAAAAAACTTAAAAAAAAAAAAAAACACTCTAAAAAAAAAAAATATATCACAGTTTCCACAAAAATATAAACAGCACGACTGTTTTCAACAAATCAGCATATTAGAATGATTTCTGAAGGATCATGTGACACTGAAGACTGGGCTAATGATGCTGAAAATTAAGGATTGCATCACAGAAATAAATGACATGGAATATATCACATGCAATACATTAAAACAGAACATTTTAAATTTTAGTAATATTTCGCAATATTAGTTTTGACTGTTTTTTGATCATATAAATGCAGCCTTGGTGAGCATAAGAGACTTCTTTCAAAAACATTAACACATCTTACCGACCCCAAATTTTTGAATAGTGCATATATTAAATAAAAATACTAAATATAATAATTGAATGAAACAATTTATTTAGACAAAATATCATATGAACATCTAGCTACTACACTAATTTAAGTCTCACAAGCCACATGATATTTAATGTACAGTTCAGTAAATCAGTTAAAAAAATTCTAAAGTTTTTTGATTCACTAAAATTAACCAAAGAGTCATTCATTTCCAGACTGAATTGAACTGGACTTGCATTTGCATTTGGCCATCTTGAATAGTAATTGTGTATTTTAGTACAGTGTTCAGTCTGCAATGAAACCAAAGGTCATAAAAAAAACATTTTGTTACAGTATTTTACAAAAAACAAACTCGGATGCAATTTTCCTGAACCACAGAGTTTCAATCACTTCTGTAGAAAGCTGAAATGTGTGAAATCAGCTGAAGATGGTTACCTGGAGGTTGGATAGTTGGGTAAAAGCCTTCTCACAGCCGGGATGGGAACACTTGTATGGCCGATCGCCAGTATGAATCTCAAAACAAAACAGAAGTTTTTCTCATTAGAATGCTTGATCTAAATTTCAAAATCACATGAGAACACATTCTGCAGGGTCTAAAATATGCTTCCAGGAAGCCTACACAATCCTCCCAAATATAGCATGAAAGATGATGAAAGAAGGAAGATGAAGCAAAGAGGGAAAAGGGTGCAAGGAGAAGAGCAGGACTGCTGCTGTATATGCTTCATTACTGATTCTGTCTGGCCCTGTCTGTTACCTGTTATGCTGCTGTAAGTGACTGAGCTGCCTGAAGGTTTTCTGGCAGTAGGAGCAGGTGTAGGGTTTGGCGCCGTTGTGGATGCGGATGTGCTGGGACAGGTAGCTGGAGTTGGCGAAGGATTTGGAGCAGTGAGGACACTTGTGCGGTTTGCCCTCTGTGTGGTTTCTAACAAGGGATGAAGGGAAGGGGATGAAAAGAGAGAAAAAACAGAGAGAGATTTAACAATGAATCATTAAACGAGTCCTACTTGGATCAAATCATGATTGTATCAGAAAACATGTCATATGTTTCATGCTTTTAACAATGTGACGGTGCTCTTTGTGGGGTCTGAGTTACGAAACACAGCACACAAAAACATAAGGCACTTCATCTTATCCTCTCTCTCTCATTCTCTCTCTCACCGGCTTCCTTTCCCCTCCCTAACTATCAGGTTATATCAAACTATCCCAGAGCCTTTAAACCAGACATGATGAAGATAAACAGAGTGAGACGGAATTCAATTAAAGACTCATTCTTGTCCAATAGCATAAAAATGACATGGAAAGCAGAGGAAGAGGTCATGCCACAAACCAGATAATGCAAAGAAGAAACACAGATAATACAGAAGCAAATGGAGACAAAAAGACATGCTTTTAAGCCTTCCAGCCTGCTAGGCTTCCATTAAATAAAGTGTATTTTCTGTAAATACGGTTACTGTTAGTTTATACAAACTAAGGGATGAGTCAGTGGTAATTATTATCATCACAGATGATGTTCATAAACTGTAGTTGAAAAATAACATAGAATATTAAATTACATGATGTCAAGTAGCTAAACAAGAAATAGGGGTGGGTATTGACACAAATGTACAATTTTCATAAATTCAGCTATTATTTTGTCTTGTGGACTATATATCTTTTAAGTAAAATATTCTTATTCAGGACAGTACTAATTAAAAAAACAACATGCGTTTTGTATGAATTTGTCAGACTCTGCATGGTCTATCTATGTAAACGTTCGACCACAACAATATAGATGTATATAAACACACACAAAAACATGCATATATAGTTTTTCTGTTTTATATAATATATATATGATATAGGGTTGGGCGATACCAGTAGAAATTTGTCAACCGGTAGAGATTTTAGACTATCATCTTTATCGCAGTTACACGCTCATGTGATGTTGCTTTGCTACGTGGTCACGACAACTTATCGTTTGCACATGTTTTTAAGCCCTGCGGTTTAAAAACAAGTGATTTTAAGCCGTTGAAACTCAATGAGCAGTGAAAGAAAACTCATTCTGATGTATGGTTGCGCTGTCTGAGAGACTGTTTCTGAGCGCTGTCATGGAGGCGCATGCACGTGTATACGGTTAATTATAGGCCTCAAACGGTTAAATACACACTTGTATGTGTGAAAATGCCCATCTTTGCAAGCATCCTCATAAACACAGTAATTCAGTTCTTAAGTGAGATCAAAAACAAAACAAATAAAACATTATAAACAGAATATTGGATCGGGAAGCTCTTAAAGTGACAGCAGTCTAATATTTCTGCTGTCTGCCATTCATGTTAATCAAACAACAAAAACAAGATCTCTCACTGCTCTTGACTAAATCACTTTTGTAACTTCAATAAGAAGATGCAGTGTTTTTTTTATACATTTGATGTATGTAGCATTTCTTATTTATTTGTTCTACTGTAGTTTTTTTGTCCTGTTGTCTAATTAGTTTCTTATTAAAGCTAGTATTTTTTTTTTTTTTTTTCGGATACTGACAGACAAAAATTATTACATTTCTATGGTATCCAAACTTTTGACATCATAAAAACCTTATTTAAAGGAAAAATAACTAGGCTATATTGTGAAATATTTATCATTACTGTGAAACTAAATTACTCATATTGTGATTTTGGTCATAACGCCCACCCCCAATATGATAAGTATAGAAAAGCTTCGCATGTGTCTATAAAACATTTTTATATGGATAAATCAAAAGATTTCATGTAGAAAAGTAACCAATAACACAAAAAAAACAATCATATATAAAAAAAATCAACACAGCATCACAAGAAAAAAACGTAGATTGATTAATTGGAAAAACAATATTTTTGACATTGACAGACCTAAAAGGCACCAAAAGAATTAAATGATTTTACGCAGTCCACAAGAGAAAGCAGATTTAAAACATTAAATATAATGCTTTGCAAAATTATCAGAAATGCCGACAGGACATTGACAAACCTAAAGGGCACCAAAAGAATTAAATGAAACAAAAGAAAGTTAGACATTGTGGAGTGAAATAAGACAAAAAGATCAGTGATGAGATTAGCATGAGAAAAAAATACACCTGCTTCTATCAGCAGGGAATATATTGTCCAGTTTATAAGCTCAAATGTCCCCGCATCAGGGTGGAAAAGACAAGGAGGTATCAAGAGAAAGAGAGAATGGAAAAAATGAAAGATAAACATGCTTATTCTAACCGAAAGCACAACTAGGCCAACTACACAAATCCCTGGCAGGATCTGGCTTCTTCCTCTAGCAGGTGTAGTAGTGCATCCTTCAGTAAGTCACACACACATATGTACCGTGTATGCTGCTGTAGGTGGCTGAGCTGTCTGAAGGTTTTCTGGCAGTAGGAACAAGTGTAGGGTTTGGCGCCGCTGTGGATGCGGATGTGCTGCGCCAGATAGCTGGAGTTGGCGAAGGATTTGGAGCAGTGAGGACACTTGTGTGGCTTCGCCTCCGTGTGTGACTTGGCGTGAATCTGCATGTCTGATTTGTTGAAGAACGTCACCGCACACATCCGGCACCTACAGAGAAAAATCAGCATGTGCATTTGAAATATGCCCAAAATTATCATCTTAAAAACACTAAAATGGCCTTTTGAGAACTTATACTGAAAAATGTATCACAATGTAGCTCATGAATTCCATTTGTATCACATTTATCAAGCTGAGGGAAAATAAAGTGATATTTTGTAAGGTGGCAGCAAAATGTCATGACTTTAAAGTTCAAATAAAAGCACTAATACCCGTTCAAATAGTGTCAGTGTGTTTTTTTCAGTGCTTAATACACACTAAAAATCTCATGATCAAGTGTTAAATTAAAACCACTAAAGACCAACAAAACTTTAAGAAAATAGCAAATATGAAAGAAAATAACTAATTATTTCTATAATTCTGTTTAAATTAAGAGTCCTTAAGCAATAATTGGCACCTGTAGGACTTGTTCCCATCTTTGCCTTGATGATCATCCTCATCATTGGAAAGGTCGTATGGGTCACTTGTGTTATGCTGTAAGAGAAAAAAAAAACTGGTAAATTTTTACTTATGCATCAGTGGACAACTTAAAGGGTTAGTTCACCCAAAAATGAAAATCTTCCCATAAATTACCCCCCCCACCCAAGGAATCCTAGGTGTATATGACTTTAGACAAATCTAGTCGGAGTTATATTTAAAATTGACTTTGATCTTCCAAGCTGTTTAATGGCACTCAGCAGGTGTTGCAGTGCATCAGTCCAAAAGAAGTGAAATAAAAAGCGCCCATCCATAGTAAAAAGTGTCTCACACAGCTCCGGGGGGTGAACAAAGTCCTCCTGTAGCAAATCGATGCGTTTTTTAAAGAAAAATATCCATATTTTTTAAAATGTAACTGTGAAAAATATGCACAAACACACAATCTTAAAAATAATTTCAAAAACAATCACAAAAACAAAAAAAAAACACAAAAAAATACTCCATTTATTGTCAATGACCTTTACATAAACATAAGTTTATGAATAAATAAGCTTTTGAATTTTTTTTCCCCCACAAAATCTGTAATATCAGGGCTTGACAATTAGGACTGTCCGATGGCTCGGCACCAGCGTGAAAGACGTTAATGTAAACAATCAAGCAAAAATCACTGGGGCGACTGTGCCACTGCTGTGTCGTCACAACGATTTATCATTTGCATGTGTGTAAAAGTCTTGCCAATGTAAACAATCAAGCAATTTTAAAGCATTCAAGCACAAGACAACACAAAAGACAACTACATTCAGTTGAATTATGTCTTTACGTGAAGAGTTGAGAAAGAAATCGAATGTGTATCATTATGTTTGATCCATGCACTGACTCTACTTTACCGCACCTAATTTACCAACTGCTGTCTTTGAAAAAAAAAAATTAATTATTATATTTGTTCTGTTTATTTATTAGTGCTATTGCTTGTGATTTGTTCATCTGTTCTTATTTACAGAATGTTTGCTTATCTCTAATAGTGTTTGAACTTTATATTTGTTAGGCTAGTAGTTTTTGCTGTGGTATTGAAATAGGAATCGAGAATTGTAAAATTGAACTGGTATTTAAAATGTTGATATCATATACGCTTATTTAATAGAATACAAGATAACGTGTCAAAAACAACAACAACTACTACTATTTTATTTTTTGTGGCCGGGCCAGTGAAAATGTTGGCAGGGCAAGTAAAAATTCTAAGCACTGGCCCGACTGGGCCATTAGAAAAAATCCTTAGCATTGAGTTATGAATATCTGCGGTTTGGATGTAGTAAAACACCCACAGAAAACATCTGGGTCATGTTTTCATTTTCTTCTGTCACTGGCCATAATTCTAACCTTGAAAACAGGGTTAGCCATAAAAATAATGTCTTCAGAATTATTCATACATGTGAAAATGGGCTGACTTTCATAAAAAAGTAATCTGGCTCAGAGGAAGATGGAAATCATGTCTGTGTGGCAGTTTTTCTGCTGCTTAATGGATAATACAAGACTTCTTCACCTTACAAATGGTTGCCAATTGCTGAAAATCAAAGAAAATCAACAAAATTAAAGAAAAAAAATGATACGATCTCAAGCAAAACTCAGGAACTTAATAAGCACCCCAAAATTATTAAAGGGGTCATATGATGCGATTTCAAGTTTTCCTTTGGAGTGTTACAAGCTCTTGGTGCATAGAGAAGATCTGTAAAGTTGCAAAGACTAAAGTCTCAAACCCAAAGAGATATTTTTTATAAAAGTTAAGCCTCGTCGAGGTATATGATGTCACAGTTGTCCGTGTGTGAAGAGGTTGCGCAGCTCAAATCCGTGAATGAATGTTCCGAAGTGAGGTAAACTTCAACAGATTTCCCCTGCTCAGGGAGTAGGGAGCAATGAACACTGTGTAGGGACCATGTCAATAGGAACACAGTTCATGCACAGAGCTCACTTCTAACGAGCAGATAATCTGAATCAGGTGTGTTAAACAAAGAGAGATATGCAAAATATGTAGAGCTGGGGGACGTGAGGACTGGAATTGAGAACCGCTGGTGTAGAGTAGAGCTTGTTGTTTGTTGTTTCTCCGATCACAAATGCAGACATGGTTTTATGTTTACGTGGCGCGATGCAACGCAACATGTAAAAACAAAGTATAAGTCATTATAATCCGTAATTATGTCCCCACTGGATGCAACAAATGCCTCATTTATTTATTGTTATTGTCTTGTAGCATCGGTGTTCTAACAGGGACACACATCACAGTATGACAAGTGTTTCGTCACACGCTTAAGGTATTCGGCCAATCACGAAAAACTGGATAGCTGGCCAATCAGAGCACACCTTACTTTTCAGATCAATGAGCTTTGTAAAAAATGACGCGTTTCAGAAAGGCGGGGCATAGAGGAGAAACAGTAATGTACAGTATGTGTAAAATAATGTGTTTTTTAACCTTAAACCGCATAAACATTTCATTACACCAAATACACAAAATAATGTTCTTTTTATCACCATCATATGACCCTTTTAAGAAACAAGTACAAATCTGCAAATCTGATGCAGGACGGTGTTATATAAACAATAACTTATGTACATGAAGGTAAAATTATGATGTCTCACCTGTCCCCCAGTGGCCAGGTGCGCAAGAATCAGCGCATCACTTCCTGTGGCAAGTGCGTGGGCTGAAACGGGACCTGCCCTCGGCATCATGGACTTCTTCTTTCTGCCTCGCTTTGAAGGAAGTGGCATGACTACAGCGGGTGGAATACTGCCATCCTCTTTCTTGTCTGTTCATGTCAGTGGGGGAAAGAAAAAAAAGATTATAAAACATAATCTGTATAATTTCTTCCAGCAATTCTGCACTAAGGATAAAGGCTTGTGTTTTTGTGAGTTTTAAACTTGTGACAGTGAAGGTCATTACTGTTATTTTCAAAGAAATCTCTGAAATTCAAAGGTCTGACATTAAATCCTTCACACTGATATTGATTAACTCGATTATTTAGTAAACATTTCCTATGAATTTCAATTAAATGAACATAAACGTGCACTAAGACCTAATCATGTATTAGTAACGTTGTAATGTCCCAGTTTTAAAGGTGCTGTATGTATTGACAGCTAGTGGTTGAAATGGGCATTGCAGCCCAAATTCCGCCCTTTCCTCCTCAGACTCACGCGGGTTGCCAGATTGAGGACACACAACAGGAATGACACACTACAGTCTCTGCACTGGCTACCTATTAAGTTCTGTATCAGTTACAAAATATTTTTACACACCTATAAGGCCCTTAATGGTTTAGCTCCTGCATACCTAACTAGTCTTCTACCATGCTACAATCCATCACGCTCCCTAAGGTCACAAAACTCTGGACTTTTACCAATAACAATAAAATCAAATAAAGGAGGTAGAGCTTTAACTTTTTCACATTTGGTTCCCAAACTCGGGAATAGCCTTCCTGAGAATGTTCGGGGTTCAGACACACTTTCTCTGTTTAAATCTAGATTAAAAACACACCTCTTTGGCAAAGCATTCAAATAATGCATCTCAGAATTTTGGACTGCAGTTATATCTGATCAAATGCGCATTATTATTCTTTAGCTTGGGTTAAACTAATTAATTTAACGTGGTTGGAACAGCAGCTACGCTAATTATGTCTCTATTTGTTTCTCTGCTTTGCCACGGGATTTACATCCCGTGGTAACTAGGATTTACACAAGCTCCAGTCTGGATCCAGAACACCTGAGAAGAGATGAAGCCCTCCCCCTCAGAGGACCTCAGATGATGCTAACCCAGAGACAACATACAGAACTACCACATTTTGCTACAAGTTTGATTGCATCATATAACTGCTGTTAATAGTGTTCATCATCTGTCATGTTTTAACATGCCTCTGATCAAAGAGATTTTTAGATGAATGCCAAGGTTTTTTAGATCGGAATCTGTGATTTATGATCCACGCCATTTGCTGGCTTCCATGGATGCAATACGCTGTGTTTTCAGTCAACTGGCAACCCAGGATGTGGAAATACTATTAGTTAAGTTGGCAGTGGGCCAAATAACACAGACCAAAACAATACCAGTCATTTTAACAGGTAACACACATTTCAACATTGTTTTTCTATGAAAATAGTATGTGATCTTGACATGTTTCTTAAATATATGCATATTAAACATACTACATAACATAACATATTAAGGTATTTTTATGCTTCTGTACAGTCAATAAATGATTAAATACATAAATACATACAGCACCTTTATAGGTCTATCTTGGCAAACCATTGTGGCTTCCCAAACCAATAATCTTATATGTCTGACCCAACTGTGAAGTCAAATGTGTCTATAACATGAAATAATGTCGTTTGATATTTGTATTTATAAAAATATCCAAAATCTAATCAAAGCAAAAGTGGTGGCTGGCAGGTTGTGTTACTGCTCTTTCAAGTCAACAGCCACCAAATTTCTAATCTGTGCAGTTGATAAAGTGTTATTTCACTTTAGTGATGTGAGTGTGATTGACTGCAGGTTTCTGGTAGAGATGTACACGTGCTATTATACTTACAGTGGCTGTGGAGATAGAGGGAAGGGGGCCGGACAGCCTCTGACAGAAAAGAGCAGAACATACTCAACATATAGAGCTCGCTGTCCCTCTCTCTATTCATCCATCATCCATCCCTTCTCACTACCTCCCACAGTCACTCTCACTTTCACTTCCTACAGCTTATTTGGCTGTCAGACTGACTGAGTAAGCAAACATATGTGTGTGCGTCTGGTGCTTAAAACAGTAAAAGTGACATGAAAACAATTAGATTTAATCAGTATCATGGAATGTGTGGCATATTATCTGTTATTAAATAAGAAGGAAATGCTCAATCAAGCACATGTTCTAAATATGATTAAGAACATCATGAATCATTTGTGACTATGAAATGCTAACATAACGGTTAATATTTACTGTGAAAAATGGTGAGCTATGATTTTTGCATAATAGCAGGAACATCGATTTGAATTAAATAAGTAATTGTGTGCAAGAAAACTGAATTTGTAACAAAGCATGTTTTTTGGCTGTAGTGGATGTTACACTTTTATTCAGCAAGGACACATTAAATTGATCAGAAAGCACAGTTAAGACATTTATAACCTTACAAAAGATTTCTATGTCAAACAAATGCTGTTTTTTAACTTTCTATTCATCAAAGAAATCATGAAAAATGTATCAAGGTTTCCACAAAAATATGAAGAAGCACACCTGTTTTCAACATTGATAATAATAATAAATATTTCTTGAGCAGCAAATCAGTAAATTAGAATGATTTCTGAAGATCATGTGAAACTGAAGACTTGAGTAATGATGCTGAAAATTCGGCTTTGATCACAGGAATAAATTACATTTTAAAATATGTTCACAAACAAAACAAAATGTAACATATAAAAAACAATGTTACTCTTTTTACTGTATTTTTGATCAAATAAATGCAGAATTGGTGAGCAGAAGAGACTTCGTTCAAAAACCTTATCTTACAAACTCTTGAATGGTCTTGTACCTGTGTGTAGACAGAGTGAAAATCTTTACCTGTGTTTGTTGGGTGCAAAGCGGACACAATCATGGTTGTTGTGGGCGGTCCAGAAACAAAAGACTGAGAGGAGGCAGAAGGAGTGACCAGAGCCCCCTGAGGAGTCGTGATCACCAACCCCGCTGAGAGCCAGAGGACAAACACATCAGTTTGACCAACTCTGATAACCTCATTACATTAACATTTGATTTCAGCATTTGATGTGTGTGTGTGTATTAGGCATGTGCCGGTATTCAGTAATGCGATATATCACGGCAATGAATATGCATGATATTGTTATTGTGGGCACTTCTTAATACCATGAATAATTATACATTACAAATTATTCAGAATTTGGGATGTATTTTAAGAATACTTTTCCCATCAACTGGTCAAAATGCACAACACTGCTGTATGCTGCTTGAAAGATGTGTGTGCACTCTGATGTAAATAAGCACGCATGAGAAGCACATGGAAGAACACGCTGAATGAAAGCACATTCACTCTCTAACAGCAGATGGCGCTAAACAGCAGAAAATGCAGCCGTTACCCTGGAAACCCCATAAATATAGCACCTGCCCTACTTTCTAAAAGGTATTTAAATAGCCATTCAGATTTGTGTATTTGCTATGGTGTTCATCACAGCACCAAATACTTAAATATTTTGACTTAATAGGCTATTCATTTTCAAACTTTTTTTTTTACATTTTAATCTGGCCTACAACATGCCCTAGATATTGTTTAAAAAAGTTTTGATTTTTTATTGTTCATTCACCCTTTACATTAGGGCTTCATTAGTTAACATTAGTTAATTCATTAGTTAACAAACTTACAATGAAAAATTCTTCTGAACATTCATTCATCTTAGGTATTCCAATATTTAATAACACGTTGTTAAAATCAAAAGTTGCAACTGTGTTATTTAATGAGCTAACATGAACTAAAACTTCTGTAGCAAATGTAGCTATTGCTCATTGTGAATGTTAATGGTTAACTAATGAGGTCTTATTGTAAAGTGATACCTATTGGTCTGTCTAGTTCTTTTGCACTTTAATCTGTGTAAAATGTTTAACTTTATATATTTTCTGTATTGCTTTATTGTATTTAAATATTCAGTTATTTTTGTTATAAGAAAAAAAGTTATTAAACCTGTTATACTGTATTATGACCACTTTTTTTGAAATAAATTTCAATACCGTGATAATACAGTATACCGTGATAAAAGCATTAGCAATTAATCGCAACATGAAAATTTGATACCGCCATATCCCTACTGTATATATATATATATATATATATATATATATATATATATATATATATATATATGAAGAGTTCAGATGCAAAAGCATCTAAGTCCGTCTTTTTTTTCTTTAAAATGATCATTTCTTTCTGGCTACTATGCATAGGTTTCTATAGGACCTTTCGCAAAAACTTAATTCCAAAAACAAAATTAAAATAACAAAAGTAGTACTAAAGTTTCCCAGTACCATTTAAAGGGTTGCATTCGCACCGACAGTGTGTACTAGTAAGTGGCATAAGCCGGTCGATGTCATTTGTGTGCGGCGTTCAACAACGTTCATTAACAAAGAAGAACAACGTTAACAACAGGAGGATGGAGGACGCTGTGATCGGAGCTGTGTTTTTGTTGTGACTCACGAGTTTCACAATAATGGACATGGAATGTCGACGTATACATAAAGCGATTGAAAGAACGGTAAGGAGGACTAAGAATCTCCAACGACAACTGGCAGTGCTACATTTGCTACAAGTGCATGTACTTCAGAATCCGTATATTTATCGCTGTTCGTCATATTTGTGAAATAAGTTGACACAATGTTTACAGTATGTTACACAGCATTTTAAATCATGGCGGGTGAGGGCGTTTTCAAACATGTTTGGCCAATGAATGTCTACTTACGTCACGGGTAGTACCAGTTGTGCTGGTTAGACCCTTCTCTGGAGTAAGAGCTAATTTGGTTCTCGAAAAAGGCAGTCCAGTACTAAAATCGCACCCAGTTCCTGCAGTGCGAAAACACCCAAAAGGGGTAGTTCCACAATGAGTTCTGGTTCTATGAAAAGGTTCCTGTGGTGCGAAAGGCCCTTATGTAAGTAGTGGTACTTCTGAATGGGTTGAGGCTGGGATTTAGCGCATTTGAAGTGAAAGTACTTGATGAACATGTACTATGTATGGAGAGCATTCACTCAGTATCGTTATCTCATTTTTGACCAAGATGGCTTTTAGAGGCTTTTGCATTTGAACTCTTCATATATGCCATAGATTTTTCAAAACTTTGAACACCCACCTGCCGTCATGATGCCCGTAGACGGGACGGGCAACACCGTGATGTTTTGGGATGTGTGAGGTGGGTGCAGGTGTGATCCCAATCCAGCTATTTGTGCCCCTGATGTCCCACCTGCTCCTCCTCCACCTTCCTGCTTCGGCAACCTCCCGATGGTTCCTGTGTCCATGGCGACCGAGCCCGGCACCGTCAGCACCGCCGTAGGGTAATGCGCCGCGGATGAGTGAGGAAAAGCAGTACCCTTGTCCGGCCCCAGCTGCTCTTTCATCTTATTCAGAAACATGGCGTTCTCAATCTAAACTCGCAGGGGGGAATGAATGGGAAAAAAAACAAGGGAAAGAAGGGAAGGAGGAAAGAGAAAAGGAGGATGGATTGAGAGATAAATGCAGATGAAGGATGAAGGGGAAGAAGGAGAGAGCAGCGAGGGGTTACTTTTTCTGGATGCTTTTGCAGGGCTTCCAGTGTGTTACTTTGACATGGATCAGTGCGAGGCTGGTGTTAGCCATCCCGGACTGGTATGCATGTTTCATTTTTTTTTTTTTTTGGTTTACTAGATTGTGTGTTCTAAAAGCATGGCGTGTCTGTTAAAAGACACGAGGATTTACTGTACAAGAGAGTCCAATAATAAGGTGTCTACCTGTCCTTGTACTGTTGGTACGGGAGACCAAAAGTATGATGAGTTGAAATGGGAATCTTCCATTATTTCTGCAATTGAAAAGCAACATAACTTGTAAAACACCCACTCTGCCTTTGGCAACACTTGTGAAATGACACCTCGCCTTTATGTTTCTCGTGTGGCCGGAAGGTTTATTCACTCACTTGGTCAAGACCGTATTCATTTTGGCAGTCAAGTATCTTGCATAACGTAAAAAAAGGCTTTAATTTTCTCTTTGGAACATCTGCCAAATGTCATGCATCTTTATCCTTTTGACAATAAGGACTTTATTTCTCTTTAGGCGAAAGACTTAGAAGCAATTTTCTGGTGGATGCTGGGCAAAGAGGCGTGTTGGGTTAGGAATCCTGATGCATGCACGACCCAGTGTTAAAACATACCTGACATGAATAAAATAAAAATACATGCATGCCAGCTCAGCCCGCACAACACCTCCCTCCTGGAAAAACAGACTGAACCAGCCTAAGATGGATTGCGGGTCTCTCAGTCTAGCCAAGATGGTGCTCGGCTGGTTTAACTTGTCTGCCAACTAGTCCAGCAGAATGACCAAACAAAACCCCTATTAAAGTTGCAATGAAACAGAATTAGTGACCAATCTTTTCTTCTGTATTGTAACACACATTGGAATAAGTGTTATTTTAGTATCACTGATATACTAAGTTAGTTTTTGTTCATATTTTGAATTCGATTTTATTTTAGATTTCCTGTTTTCACTTTAATTTTTGTTAAAGGGGTGGTTGACTGCTTTTTTTTCTCTAGGCTTTATTGTGGTTTATGGGGTGCAGGCTAACATGTTAATGTTTCGTTTAAAAAAAAAAAAATGCATTCTTTTTCCCATAATTTACCTTTATTCTACACCGCACTGTCTCTTCTCCTATGAACGGCCGCTCCGATCATTTCCTGGTTTCATGAAGCCCCTCCCTCATAAATACACGATGGGTTGAGATTGGTTGAGATTTGCTAGATTCGTGTCTAGTACGTGTCTAAACGTCCCACCCCTCAGCTCAGCGGCATGTGCTCCGATTGTATTGTAAACAATGCTGTCGTCTTTATTGCTTATCAATTTGATCCTGATTGAGACGCAGAGAATACTGGTGAAGAGTATCGTGAAGAACCTGAGCAAGCACGGCTCTTAATGATACGTTTTTTGTGTGTTGTTGTCTCATTCTTTTAGATACGCTGTTATTTGTAAATTAAACTGAATCAGACAACAACAAACATACGGTTGTATCCTGATTAAAGCTTTAATACAGTTCGGCAACCGCATGCGCATCCATGTATAACGCTTCTCATAGCTATGTGAAAAATATCTGTCTGTCTATACACATAAAGTGCATAATTGGACCAGTTTAATGGAGCTGACGAGCTGATGAGCTGAATGAGAGAGAGAGAGAGAGAGAGAGAGAGAGAGAGATGCAGAGCAGGGCGACGCGAGGAACAGTATTAAGAACTGCTGCTTTAGAACATTGATTTTGAAACTTGTGAATCCATTAGAATCGTTAGAAGACAGAATAGTGATATAAATAGATGTTTTCGTGAACCCCTAGTTTTAACAGCATGGCAACAACTCTTCCTTTTCTCTAAAGCAGCGCAACATGGCCTCGCCCCCCTTTGTTGGTGTTCCCGGGGGCGGGGTTTATCAGGGTTTGTGATGTCACAAACCCAGGAAGTAACTCGTAGTCCCTACAAGCCATTTTTGTAGGCATTAAACTGCCAGAATTTTAAAAGACGATATCTGTTTGCATTGAACTTTCAGCGTCATTACTTTGCAGATATTGTTCATGCTCAAACAGCAACAATACACACTAACTAACGTTAAAAAAGTGAAATCGCAATCAACCACCCCTTTAAAATTTTTGCATTTTTGTGGTGTTTTTGTATTTTTTACTTGTTTTGGTTATTTTAAATTTGTATATTATTTATTAATTTTTATTTGTTTTAGTACTTAAACTAAACCAAAACAAGAAATGTTAACCTCAGAAACTTTTTTATATATATATTTTTATTCCAGTTGGTCTTTATTTAATTTCAAGAATTTTTTCATGATTTTCGAATGTCTCTACACATCTGAGTTAAGGCTGCACCTGCTTAAAATCCAGTTTAAAGATGCAACGTCATATAAAAGTTAGACTAAATTACGGCAGCCCTGACCCACCTAAGCCCATAGTTTTATAGTAAACACTTGTGAATGCAGTGTAAATGCTTTTATGCCTCCTCTGAGCAGCATTAAACAGTGTATAAAGACACTCAAATGCCACGTCAGAAGCGCTTCTGCGTCACCTTTGAAGTGCAAGTCCTGCAAATGTCACCAGAGAAAACTCCATCATTTCCACTTGAAGGTCCAGTTTATATTTGGATTAAACATTACAAAGTCAAAAAAAAAAAAGGAAAAAATAAAAACACATGCAATGATAATTGTTCACAATAAAATTTAACACATGCATCAGTGTTTCCCACAGACTTACACTCTATTTGTACTTCTCACTTCCCCCGGGGGAATTTATAACTTCTATACGATATCGACACCATGGGCAAACATTTAAGAGCATGACATTTTAGATTTTAATTGAAAGATAAATATAACAAGGCTAGAACATGACGAAGACAATGAGGTTTATTTTTACATTAATAGAAACAACTTGAGGTGATAAAACACTGGAGAAAAACTTATGGCTTTGGCTATGCTTAATATAGAAGTATTATTTTTCCTATTTTTACCCAAAATAGGGTGGTGTGAGCGTTAGTGACATTCATTCTCGTGCAGAAAGTGAGTGCACTCATGCAATGTATGTTTCATTCATTCTCGTGCAGAAACTCCAAATACGTCTCACAGATGTAACAGAACGTTCCAGGAAATCCCTACAGACATGCAGCTTTAGTCAATTTCAGCACTACATACAAAATAAAGGACATTTCTTACAAAATAAAGTTCTATCCTGCAAATCACTACATGAAGGAATTCAAAAGTGATATTTCCTCCAGAGAGTGGCTCTTTCTGTTGAAACTGCTGATCATCTATTTTGGAACGGTGCATTTACAAAGAAATTTTGGCAAGATGTTTTACGCTTCATTAGGATTTAGAATTTATAAAGAATATGTCCTGTTTTGGAGGGACGTAGTGCTGGGTTTTACAAAGTATGAACAGTCTAATAAAATAGTTTTATGTAGTGAATCTGATTTTGCTGCTTGCAAAACTCCACATTCACAGATGCAAATATCCAAACTACACACCTCTCTTTTGTTTTCATGAAAGAATTTCATGAACAACTTTCATTGATCCAATTGTCTAAGAACAAAAAGGCTTATTTGTAACTCTGTAATGACATGTAAGTCTCATTTATTTATTTATTTTTCTTCTTCAGTGTGTAATGTATTAAACGCCCTTTTTCTTTTTTATTTTGTTGTTGTCATTGTCTATAATTTTTATTAGCTGATATTTGTGTTAATTCAAAAAAAATAAACTCTACATTGAAGAAATAACCAAACCAATAATAACTAAAAAAAAAAAAAAAAAACAAAAAAAAAATAACAACTATTTGCAGCAATCATTGATGATGTTTTGGATAAAAAAACAAAGCATACTATAAAAACTGACTGATGCATTTAGGAAATATATGCAGACTTTAAATAAGACAATAGACCATCCTGACGAGACTGAGGATCCAGCGGACCAGTTTACACTGATTTAGGCTTTTTTTTTTCATTTTAGTAAAATTTGGAAAAAGAAAAAATAAAATAGTAAAATTTGGAAAAAGAAAAAAAAGTTGTAAAAAAAAAAAAGGCAAAATAAAACCATAACACTTTAATTTTTATATATATTTGATTTTCTTTTGCACACACAATTTGTTGTCTGATGCAACAGCAGCGCACAGTGTTTAGCTGCAGACAGATGCAGAACTTGCATGAAGATTGGCTCTCGCTATAAATAGATATCAAAACAAAAGCTTCGCGATCCTGCGCCAAACCTGTCTGCGATTGCTGATAAAAAGAAAACCAAAAAATGTGTAGACCTTACTCAGGTTCTGTGCACATCTGACACAGTCGTTCATTTCGTCTCCACGCCTAAATACAATCAAGAGAGGCAAACAACGTCGCGTTTTTTTCGTGTTGTAATGGTTGCATGCGTGTTTTGCTGCAATGACAGCTCACTTTGCATGTTGCTATCGAGTGGGACAATGTTAATAGCATAAGCACAAGGAAAGTTAGCTGGGAAGTCACAAAACCAGCCATTCATGATATATCAGGACTTCCTCAACCAGCCTCCATTAAAATGTCAGCTTTTGTTATGCACGCAAAGAAAGAAGCGCTATCCAAAAGCTATGCAACATGTAAACTTCCGCTTGCAAACAATAACGTCCCTATGCCTCCATGCCTCTCTCGGTTAGTCTCGCTGAGAAAATAAAAAAGAAAAAAAACCTGGAGGATAAAAAAAAAAAAAAAACAGAGAAAAAAAAAACGTCGACGCTAATGCGAGAGAGACGCAGCTTCATGCAGACTTCCGGCTGGCGAGACAGGGGGAGAAGCGCCCGTGTGAGTTGCTCAAATTTGGAGAAATAATGCACAATTGACTGATAACTCTGTGTTAATTACCGGTGCTGGCGATTCCCTTTCAACCCCCAGGGCTCCTCCGGGCCGGGACAGTTCGGAAACTTCGTCCAAATCCGCCCGAACCCCTTGGATTCACCGATTTTTTTTCCCCTAATTTTTTTCTATTTTTTTCTCTCGCGAAGGGCTGCCCGACTCCGCTCGACTACACTTCCTGTGAATGAGGTCAAAATGACAGCAAGCATACCGCCAAAATCACTTCCGCCATGTGAGGTCACATATTTTCCGCAAAAAAAAGTTAATTTAAATTATGCGTTCGTGTGCTTCTAATTTAACTTTTATAAGGATCACGATGTATGTGCATATTATGCATATTAATAAATATAATTGGGAAATAAGAAATGTGAACACATTGCCACCTCCATCAACTTTATATGGAAATCCATATGATACATGAGTGCATTTTCAATGCTTGTACTGTACATGTAATAGTTGTTTTTATTTTACAGCTTTATATTTATGTTACAACCTTTTATTTTACTTATGTAAGTACTTATTCTTTATATAATGTATTTTTGAATTTCCTTTGCATTTAATTGTACTGCTGTCTTTTTGCAGATTTTGGTAAATAAATAAAAAAAACAACTTTAATAAAGCCCGTTATGGAAAACAAAACATAGATATACGCTTCTCTGTTCTCTTTTCGATATTGTATTTGACAGTTGATGCTGAAGGGTTGTGTCTCCGCCCATTTGGGGCGGGGTTATCTAATGTTTTGTATTGATTGGTCCCGAGCCGACCAATGAGAGATCAGCGGGAAAAGCGACTACTCGCAGACTTTTCGATTTGAAATCCAAACGGCTACAAGAGATTATTACTGGGCTGTGTTTTCTGCTATTCTCAGTCCCGTGTATAAAAGGTTTGTTGTTTTGTGTTTAATTACACACATCAACCGTGAGTATGATCATTTATGATTTACATATATATATTTTTAAAGATAAATCAGATCGTATGGATTTGTACGGTTATTTTGCTAAATTGCGTGAATGACGTCGGCTAAGCTGCGACGGTTTCCAGCAACTGTTTGTTTTCATTAATACACTAAATGTGTTTATTGGTAATTTGGAGTTTATTAACTTAAATGTGCACTTGATAGTCAAAATAATTTGACTAAACAGCGCGAACTAACTTTTTTTAAATGTTATGTTTTTTTTTCGGCTTGACTTGAAGATCTGAACAAGATCCATGAACAAAGAGGTAAGATTATAAACATTTAGAAGTTAACATGCAAGTTAATATCCACATGCAGCCAAAGCTATTTATCATTACAGTTCAGTACAGTACAAAATGTTATGCATCTCATCAGCAGTTTACGTTTGAGTGCTGAATGCATTATTTTTAGACTACAGCTGCTTTGTTTTGTATTGCACATCTCAGAAATAGCTCTGCTGTCATATGCACCTTTTCAGAGTCTGGTCATGGTATTTTCTTGGTTCTTTTGCAGAATACAACTTCCCGTCTCCCTGTTATGTCTGGGAAACGTGCTCACACCAGCAGCACAGATGGAGAGCAACAGCAGCCTGCACAGGTGTGCTTTTAGTCCATTCAGATTGCCCTTCCTCCTGCTTTCATCACACATTTTCATCTTTGGATTATTTTGAATGTATTAAATGGAAAAACATCCTCAATTTTCTACAGAAGAAAATGCGCAAGGTAGAGATAGAGCCGCCTCAGAGGTTCAGATCCGCGGCTAGTGTCGCGCCCCCGAGACGTCCAGTGGCAGTCAAAGCTCCTGGTAAGTTATATTTAAATTTAACATCATGTTTTCATTTTGAGGGGCCCATTTGATTAAAATATCTGATGGGGGTCTTCATGTTGTCTCTCTTCTTTCAGCCAAACCTCTTCGTCCAACTGGAGCCGCAACAGTTGCCGTTGCCCCCAAAACATAGGCTTGCAAAAACATGTGCTTTAGCTAATCATAAACACCAAAAACCTCACTTAACACTAATAAAACCAGGTCTTTAGCACAGAATGTGGGTTAAAATATTTTCTTATTTATCCATCTGTAAATATTCAGTCTGCTGAATATTTCAATGAGCCCCATTAATATTATAGCCGCAGTAATATCAGACGTGAATGTCAACTCAACATCAACATTGTTTTTGCATCAAGGTGACCAGAGAAAACCAGTTGCAGCAGTCCCTAAAGGTAGAACATACATGCATATGTGTGGATCAAATATTCTCCCTTTTTTTTTTTACTGTAATATTATGATACAGTATAATACAGTAGATGACTAATGGCTTATTTATCCGCTTTTAGCTGCCGTTGGTCCAGGTATGTCACGGAGGCCAGGATGGGACCTGAAGGGCAAAGTGAGTGACATGGAGACCAAAGTCCAGAGCTACCAGGGAAAAATAAAATCTGCAAATCAGGAAAATGAATATTTAAAAGAATCCATAACCAAAGCCCAGAAGCATAAGGCTGAAATCGAAGAGGAGAACAGCGGTCTCAAAAAGCGTCTCAGGTAAGCATGTTAAAAATAACTCCATAATGAATCAGAACCTGATGGTCTTTTATTTATTTGTCTGATAATAGTCTTGATTATTTTGTAGGAATTGTGAAGAGGAGCTGGTAAAGCTGGCTACTGTGAAAGATGACCTGGAGCAGACCTCTAAAGAGAGAGATGGTCTTAAGAAAGACCTCAACAAGCTAACCGAGGAGCATAAGGTTTTGGAAGGACTCAGGGACCATCTGGAGTCTGAGCTACGCAATATACAGGTAAACATTTACACAGACTCATTTACAGCTCATATTAACATCTGTTTTATGTAATCTGATTCTGTCAAACTCTTCCTGTGTCTTTCTCAGACTCAGCTCGCCATTCAGACCTCTGCACTGGGCCGGTGTCAGGACAGTTTGAAGGAGAGCCAAGAACTGGCCAGGAACCTTGAGGAGACAGTGGCCCATCAAAGAGAAGAGCTCCACCTTGGAGAAATGGAGCGAAGGAAACTCCACAACACCATTCAGGAGCTCAAAGTGAGGATGCATGAATTTTGTTATTTTTGGAGAGCAATATAAAACTATGTTGTTTACTTGGTATGTGTGACACTATAAAGCGATAAATCAAAGCAATTTATGACTGAAATGAGCAAAAATACATATATGATATTTAAGAAAGAAAGAAAAAAGTGACGTGACATACAGCCAAGTATGGTGACCCATACTCTGAATTCGTGCTCTGCATTTAACCCATCCAAAATGAACACACACCATGAACACACACACACAGCAGTGAACACACACCCGGAGCAGTGGGCAGCCATTTATGCTGCGGTGCCCGGGGAGCAGTTGGGGGTTCAGTGCCTTGCTCAAGGGCACCTCAGTCGTGGTATTGCCAGCCCAAAACTCGAACCCACAACCTTAGGGTTAGGAGTCAAACCCTCTAACCATTAGGCCATGACTAATGTTTGTCACATTGTGTTGTGTAACTTTGCTCAAATTGAGACTGTCCAAAATCCCACTTATGTATTCAGTCAGGTATGTTCAAATATGCATTAATGAATCTTCACTCCATTTTCAGGGCAACATCCGAGTCTTTTGTAGGGTCCGCCCACTGTTGACCGGCAAACAATCTGATATTCTGCACATCCAGCTGCCGGCCCATGACAACAAGGCTCTTACGCTTGCCAAAATAAAAGAAGTAAACATCTCCAACCAAAATCAAATACCTCACTACTATATAGTAGGCAAAAAACATCATCTAAAATCAAATACTTCCCTACTATATAGTAGGCAAAAAAACAGTATGTGACCACTGGAGAGGATTTATGAATGGTAGTGACATGACACAACTGATGCTGGTAGGTCACATGACAGTGGCAAAATAGAACAAACTGTTTTTGTGGTCGCGAAGTAATTACTTGTTCAAAAACTTAAAAGATTTCCGATGCAGCCATAGTTTTTGATATAGAACGTCTGACTGACATATAAACCTGCCAATCACAGTTTTTGTTCAGTACCATGTTTAGTGCATTAAAATGTAGAGTCGATGTCCCTACAATAACAGAGCGGCATGCAACCAGTACAGCTGAGATTAAGTTTGGTAAGCGTTTCATCAAGAGCCTCTCTAATTTCCTCTTCTCTTCCCCAGTCACACACCGGTCGCACGGCTGACACTCAGAAGAGCTATAACTTCAGCTTCGACCGTGTGTTTGGGCCGCGTGCCGCTCAGCGTGAGGTTTTCGAAGAGATCTCCCTGCTGGGTGCAGTCTGCTCTGGATGGGTACAACGTTTGTGCTTTGCTTATGGCCAAACTGGCAGCGGGAAGACCTTTACTATGGAAGGTAGCGATCTGGAGGAATTGTGGGGAGTCATTCCACGTGCTGTCCAGCAAATCTTCAAGTCTGCCAAAGCACTCCAAGAGCAAGGATGGCAGGTAAGGGCTGCGTGTATGTTTTGTATGAAATATGTTGTTCAAATGAAGTTAAATACGTTGTGTTTTTTTGTTTTTGTTTTTCCTTCCATGGCCTCCTCATGGATTTGTTTATTAATAGACCGTTTCTGTGTTGGTATTTTTAGTACACCTTCACTGCCAGCTTTGTGGAGATCTACAATGAGACTCTTCGAGATCTTCTCTACACAGGAAAGCCAAATAAGAGACCGGAGCATGAGATCAGGAAGATCTCCGGCAATGAGATCACAGTTACCAACCTGACCTACCAAAAAGTCAACAATGAGGATGAGGTACTGCTCATTTAAAGTTTTTCTGTGCCTTTTTTCTTTCTGATAATTATTATTAGGCCTGTCGCGATTATTTAAATAACTGTCTAATCGCGATTATATGATCTAATCGATTATTGTGCTTTATACAGCACAAGGGGGAGTCATACAACAAAAGAAACAGAGGAGCACCAGTTTGCTTTTCATGCACTGTATCATCAGAAGCTATTGCATATCTTAATGTGAGGGACAGAATTATATTTACATTGTTAATTTCATAGCTTATATATTTTTATTCAAATATAGTTTTTCTCTGTAATGAGGAAGTGAGTATTTAGTGGAGTGTGTTTAACAAAGGGTTTAAAAAAGCGTGACCATTAGTTCCACAAACACAGTATTGATATTCTGTAGTGGTGTAGAAAAAAAAATAGCGCCGGCGTTGGATCGCTATTAGCCGTTTCTTAGAATTTGGAATACTCTAATTAATCTTACACTGCAAAATAATAACTAATAAAAAGATTTTAAAAAAGCATCATAATTATTTAAATTAATCACACTTATATAATGAAAACCATAAAAAAAAAAAGACAATTAATCATGATAATCAGCATAATCGGCAAAGCCCTAAAACAAACAATTAACCACAATAACCGTGACTATTTTTTAGACGATTAACCGTCAGGCAAATTTCATAATCATGACAGCCCTAATTATTATAATGGACTTGCTTGCTAAAACCTGAAGATTTGAAATGTGAGGCTGTGTTTTTGTGGTTTATTGTATAATTACATTTGTTATTATTATCATCAACATTATTATTGTTATTATTATTTAAAGTCATCATGAAATGATAAAGTGTTTATTATACATGATTTAACCACAAACCCTACTCAAACTGAAACAAGTGAATAAAAACTATATAGACATTTGAGAAAAAAAAAACTAAAACTAATAAAAATGTCAAATGCACAACAAAATTACTAAAACTTTAAACCTAAAATAAAACTAAAAATTAAAAAGTAATTCAAAATATTTATAAACCATTACTTTTTTTTTGTACCAGGATGTAAACGTTTTTTTTTTTCTGCTGTAAAGTTGGGCATTTTAACAACTATGGGATTTTAGCAGATGCTTTCATCCAAAGCGACTTACAGTGCACTCAGGCTACACAGTTTACATTTCACATTTATGCATTTAGCAGATGCTTTCATCCAAAGCGAACCACAGTGCAAACACACAAAACATTTTATTTTTTACCAGTATGTACCACTCACTTCCTTGTTGGCTTCACGAGAGAGAGCGGGAGGTTGCCGCTTGGTTCATACATGCTTGTGGAGTTTATTAATGTGCCTATTTCTTCATATCTCAGGTGCACAACTTGATCATGTTGGCAAACCAGAACCGGTCCACAGCCCGCACAGGCATGAACGATCACTCTTCACGTTCTCACTCTGTGTTCCAGCTGGACATAGAGGGGCAGAACTCTGATCGAGGCACCAAGTGCAAGTGTAAGAATCACATACTGCCTGCATCAACAGTAACTAGATTTAATAGATAAACTGCTCTTCTTAAAGAGGCCCAGTTTGGGAAGTCTTCAAAAGTAATCTTGAATTTGTCCACAATTATTCTCAGCCACGCTGTGTCTGGTGGATTTGGCCGGTAGTGAGAGAGTGCAGAAGAGTCAGTCTCAAGGAGATCGATTCAAGGAAATGACCGCCATCAACTCTTCCCTCACCAACCTGGGAATCGTGATCGCCGCTTTGGCCAACAAGGTACGTTTTCACCTGAATATATGGAAGCAATGTGGAGTTATTGGAGAATGTAATGCTCTCATCCTCATACTTGATTTTCAAAATAGTAAGCCATAGATGATGTTTTCATATAAAAGAAATAACTTCACACACTCATTTTCCTTCTCGACCTCTACAGGACAGCTTTGTTCCCTACCGTAACTCAAAGCTCACCTATCTCCTCCAGAACTGCCTCGGAGGCAACAGCAAAACGTAAGTATAATGCTCAAGTACGTGCATTATATGGCATTATTTCCTTTTAGGGGTTTGCAGAATGTATTTACTGTATTTTAAAGGAATATCTTCTTTCTTTTCCTCTGTTCAGTTTGATGTTTGTGAATATATCGCCTGAGGAGGAGAGCTTCAGTGAGTCGCTGAATTCTCTGCGCTTCGCCAGCAAGGTGAGCGATCTCCTGCGATCACACGGCAGGTTTTTTAACACGGCATCTTCACTAACTCGCGTTTACTGTGTTGCAGGTGAACGACTGTGTCATCGGAACAGCCTCCGCTAATCGGAAGTAGTTCAGCTGTCATTTCCCAACATCCTCTGTGGTCATTTTTAAATGTTTTTAACTATCTGAACTTCCCTTATTTCATCTTTAGCCTCATCTCTCCTGTCTTCTGCATTTTTATTATATTTCTATGATGCATTTTTTAATGTTCAATATTACTGGCAGACAATTTTTATTAATGTTTTACAGCCACCAAATGCTTATTGTACTTAAACTTGTAAGGGGATCAATAAATTTTCCATTTTGGCATGTAATGCAGTGATGAGCCTCATTATGATGCCAAGTGGACAAAGTTTGGACAGTTTTGTTATTGTGGATATAGTTATGGAAATGCAAATGAGATTTGTTTCTCTTACAAATAAATGATCCTGGTAATTATAGTTTGTCAAAATACTGTAATAAAACTAAGATAACTTGAACTTTGCCACTGTTGTCATAAGAAATAAAATTTCACGAACTGAAAGCTTCTTTCAGTGTTCGATAGATATCCTTTGTTTATTACATAATATAATTAAAGTTATAATCCGTTGTTACAGTAAATGTTCGCATTAAACTCCTATAAGGTACTAAATATATATATTAATTTTGGTCGATGATTTTAACCATTGATTTTTATTTTTGAAGATATTCCATAATTTTTGGTTGTATTTTTTTTTACCTTTAAATCTTAAAATTAGAAAAGAAATATATATGTATAGATAAATATATATTAAAACCCATCAGAATAAAATATATAAGGAAACTTAATGCACTTCTGGGTAAAATTGTTGTAGATGAAGCATAGCTACTGCCTTATAAACTGCTCTGCTGTTGAAGAACAGTTTTAGTAAGACAGCACATGGTTACGGTTTCTATGGTTTGTTACTCGAAAATAGCACTTGTTGCCATGACAATAGAGAACAGGCTCCAGTGTTTGCTTCCCTTTTTAGTCGGCCGAGTCTAGAGCAGCTGTCTGGGATTTCATTAAAGGTAAAACCAGACTCCAGACAAGCCCGATGTCAGTCCACCATTGCGCTCGGAATTCCCGAACGCTGGGAAACGTCGATTTACCGGAATGGAAATCCCTCTTTTGAGAGCCTGACGGAGATACTTCAATCGGTAAGATATCTTGCTCGATAAAAAGAGTCTGATTTATGAGGCGATCCGCTTCCGTGCTTCTTAAGGCCACACGGGCTGGTTTCGCAGCGGCTGGCTAATGTAAATAAACCCCGTTTCTGACGCGAACACTTTTAAACGGGGCTCTGAGTTTATAACGTTACGTGGCGAATTTTATATTAATCCTAGCTGAGCGCGCGCGCGAAAGCCACGGAGTGATTGTTTATCACACACCGATGCAACTTTAACGGATAGCGAAATATTCGTCATCTGAGGCATTATTATAACAGAATCCGAGGAAGCTATATTCATGATATTTGTCTTTATTAAAAATCGGAAAGGCTACTAAACAAGCCAATGAAGTGAATAAATAAAGTGTTCATGTAGCGCCTGGTCAGTGCCCCTTGTTCTTTGGACCTGCAATACAATTTGCTGTGTAACGTTACAAAGCGAAATAAAGCATATTTGATCGAAATTAGTTGTGTTATGTCAGAGGAAAATCAAAATACCTATTTTTAGCAGCCGTTTGTTACATAAACGTGTGTTTATGTAACATTAATGTTTAAATATATAGCTTATAATTATTAAATACAGCATTTTTTCATCTCAGTGCGACTGGAAGTCCTTCATTTTCAAAGTAAATTTAAATTCTATGCAAATAGAATTCAGCGTGAGTCCAGAATGTTTGGGAGTCAGTTTGATTATTTAATGCGGTTCTCACACTATTTTATAAGTGAACTGTTTGTGAACGTAACTATTCAGAAATTTAAAACAGGACTAACAACCATAATAAGATGCGCCCAAATCGCGTATTTATGCACTATTGTAGTATAAATAGTGCTAGTAGTGTGTTCACACTGAAATTTCCAAAAAGAAAAAGTGCACTTTAAATACCCGGATGATGCACTTAACCAAAAAAAAAGGGAAGTGTGTAATGTTGGACACTTCATGCACTCAAGTGTCGCAGCTTTAATTACTATAACTATCAGACTCTGATTATTAATGACAAAATAACCTTATATAATTCATACACTGCATGATTGAGTACATAGTGCGTAAGTACATAGTGTATTAGTGTATAGTGCATCATTTGGGACGCAGCTATAGTCTTCTGCTGTGTGAATGCAAACAAAGTAATGTACCAAATGATGCACTATGCACTTGTTCTGTGCACTGTACTCAATCGTCTTGAGTATGAATAATATAAGGTTATTTTTTTTATCCAACAAAGGAGTTTCATAGCTCATCCTCTTTAAGTACGTGTTTAAAGCTGCGATAGTTAAATTCATTAAGTGTCCAACATTCCACACTTTGTGTTTTCCGTTAATTAAGCACATCATCTGGGCATTTGAAGTGTACTTTTTTTTTGGAACTAGTTGTGAACACACAAATCACATTATTTATACTACAAAACAGCATAGAATATAGTGCATAAGTACACAAATTGGGATGCACAGTAAACTGCGTTCAATGTTTTGTGATGCTCACCCCTTGCAGGAATGCAGTCGGCCACGGCGGACCAAGGCTATGGTGACTCCGCAGGTTCAGCCGCTGGTTCAGAGGTGCAGGTGTGCTTCCCCAGTGTGCAGGCCTCAGTGCTGGACAGCCTGAATCGGCAGCGTGAAGAAGGCCATCTCTGCGACCTCTCCATCCACGTTCAGGGCCAGGTCTTCAAGGCCCATCGGTGTGTGCTGGCTGCATCGTCACCTTACTTCCATGACCAGGTACATCTTTACCTTGAGGCCTAGATGCTTTAAAAGATTTCTTAAAACATGTATTGGCGTTCATTCAAATTCTGCATGGCCACACCCCCTTGGTTACTGTTGCTAGGTCTGACAAGCGATCTCCAACTAGGGAAATCCAACTTTAGTTGCTGACAAACACTGAAAGAGAAGCAATCCAACTGAGTGAATTGCTGCAGGAGTTATTTAAATAATATCTCTATTGTCCATACAGACATGTTTATGTTAGAGCTTACATAACATTTGAATCACATTAATTATATGATATTCTGATTAATACAATTCCTTGCATATGTGAGTATTTACTCTACCTAAAAATCAAGATCGTTCAGATTATCTATAAGAACGTTTGTTGCATGGATTATACAATAAGATAGAATTTTTATCAAATTAATTACATGAAATTCTGATTAATGAAATTAATTGCATATGTAAGTATTAACTGAGAAAAGCCTAAAAATAAAAATAATTCAAATTATCTTTGAACACAAGAATGTGTTTTATGGAGCATATATGGAAGAAATAAATAAAACCATAAAAATTTGAAATATATATGAATAAAATAATATAGTTATTAAGTGTTTTAGTGTAACTGACATGATTTTTTATTTTTAATAATGTTTTAAATCATCTTCTAATATTTAGTTTTTACTTTTAAAGTTTTAGTAAATATTAATTGCTATTATTTTAGTAATTTAGTAATAATTAGTAATAATTTTTATTTCAGTTTCAGTTATTTTACTTAATTATAAATGAGATGTTGCCTTGGCAACTAGCTGAAATAAATAGTTTTTTAATATTATATTTCAGTAAATGTAAAATAAATTTATAATTTAAATAAAACAAAATATTTAACAATAAAAACCCAAATCTATATATAAAAATAAAAATCTACCCATATATATCTATATACATATCAATATATCTATCTATCTATCCATATTATGAGTTCTATTTGGAATATTAGATAATTGCAAAATCTTGTTAGACAATATGTTCTGTAAGATTTCCCAGACAAAATATTTTTCACAGTCATTTAAAAGTAATTAAAAAAAAGCATAATAGTTTCTATCAGATTCATCTGTGCAGTGTTTATTAGCCACAGTTTTTATTTCTGCATTCCAGGTGCTGCTGAAGAACATGTCCACTGTCTCCATCCCAGCCGTCATGGACCCCCTGGCCTTTGAGAGCGTCCTCAGTTGCGCGTACACCGGCCAGCTGCGCATGCTTCGCGAAGACATCGTTAACTACCTCACCGTTGGCAGTGTGCTTCAAATGTGGCACATTGTGGACAAATGCACTGAGCTCCTCAAAGAGGGCAGGGGAGGTTCCAGTGGACCTCAGGGATCCAGAGACAAGGAGACAAGTGCAGGGCAGAGCGGCGGCGCTAACAAGGTCACCCAAGAGGACGGAGGAGACACACCTTCGACTCCTCAACCTCCCAGCCGACCTTCCTTCAGCGAGAGCCAGTCCCCGAGCAGCACCAATTACTTCAGTCCTAGAGATGCAAACTTTGGCGGCGCGATGGTGACCACCGGAGCAGTAGGAGAGGGTGCCGTACACTCCACCCCGACCTACTGCATGCCCTCCGGCGGAGAGGAAGGTTTCATGATTGAAGAAGACGAAGAAGATGACGACGAGCTCTTGTTTCACAGGAAGAGAGATCAAAGAGGCAAGCAGAAGTGCGCAGCCTCTGCATCCGATCAGGGGGTTGGGGTGAGCGACAGTTTTGGAGTTTCGTCGTATCAAGATGGAGATTCCTCACCACCGCAGAAGCGGCCGCCGTACAGTCAGCCCAGCATCATGCCAAGAAAACAGTGGGTGGTGGTAAAGACAGAGAACTCGAGAGATGACGATCTGATCGTGGTGTCCGGAGGAGAGGAAGGAGGGGAGGATGAAGAGGAACGAGAGATGGAGATGGTCAGAGTGAGGGACAGGACATTTAACATATCAAATGTTAGGACCCTCTCTGGACTTAGAGAAGATGCTGAAATGGAGGCACAGGTCAGCAGTTTTGCATCAACTTAACTTTCTTTTTTTAGGGCTGGATGATAAATATGACCCTGGAGCACAAAACCAGTCTTAAGTCGCTGGGGCATATTTTTAGCAATAGCCAAAAAAAAAATAGTATGGGTCAAAATAATCTATTTTTCTTTTATGCCAAGAATAATTCGGATATTAAGTAAAAATCATGTTCCATGAAGATATTTTTGTACATTTCCTACCATAAATATATCAAAACTTAATTTTTGATAAGTAATATGCATTGCTAAGTACTTAATTTGGACAACTGTAAAGGCGATTTTCTCAGTATTTTGATTTTTTTTTGCACCCTCAGATTCCAAATTTTCAAATAGTTGTATCTCAGCCAAATATGTCCTATCCTAAAAAATCATACATCAATGGAAAGCTTATTTATTCAACTTTCAGATGATGTATAAATTTCAGTTTTAAAAAAATTTACCCTTATGACTGGTTTTGTGGTCCAGGGTCACAAATGATCATACAATTTTACCTGCAATATAAAATTATTAATTATTTAAGATGTTGCAATTAATTTAATATGCTTTTATTTTCCAGTTAAGTTTGAACCCTGGGAAAAAAAAAATCGTTTTTTAATTAGTTATAATTTGAAATATTTTTTAGTTCAAATACAACTGTACCGGTAGATTTTTCCACTTAAAACAAGTATATTCTCAAAAAAGTCTTCATATCTCATCCACTGTTGCTTTTCAAGTACTTTTATTAAGTGTCAAGGATTTTTTGATATTTTAATTTGAAAATGACTTGAATAGCATTTAGTTTTGCAGTGAATTAAGTTCTTGCCTTATGAGACTGAGAGTAATAGGGTACTAAATGGTTGTAAAAAAAATAAATAAAAAAATGCAATTCATAATACATAGCAGTTTTTTTGTTTAGGCTAAGTTATGATTTTCCTATTTTGGCTATATCACTCAGCCCTGCTTGCAACATTCAATAAAAAAAGACCAATACACATGTACAGTGGACCTAAAAATATTCAGACACCTTTAGACACTTAGACACAAAAAAGTCTGAATTTCATTGCATTAAATACAAAATATCAAACCAAGTAGCATCTGCAAACAAAGGACTCTAGAGTTTTTCTCAGAACTAACTACACTTTGTGAGCCACTCCCTACATTATTGTTTAACCAACTGGCCTCAAGGTAATTTCTCACGGATGTATGAAGTCAGTTCATCTTAAGGTCACACAGGTGTCCTAACAGAATAACCACCGGTGTAATTCATCACATTAACAAGTAAACATGCTCCACATGGTTTGACAACCAAAGTTTCCAGGACTCATTGTCTTTATGTTAAACAGATATATATACCGCTTCATATTTTGAAACCAAATACTCCAAAAACAAACCTCATTTTTGAAGTATTCTGATAAAAAATGTGCTTGTGCCACCTATTTAAAAAAAAAATGCAACTTGTTTTGTAATTTTGTTATATTATTCAAGCACATTGATTATTTTCAATTTATTATTGCATTTGAAATTGCGGCATATGTGTCTAAATATTTCTGTATATCAAATATTGTCAAAAATTTGGATTTTTGTGGTACAGTCTACAGACAATTGAAAGATCACCTCATCAAATCAGTGACAGATTATACCCATAGATAAAACTGGATTATAATAAGAGATGGAAAGAAGTATACTTGTGAGGTGCACCAACAACAACTTATCATCCTCAATTACTCAAATGTCTTTTTTCTAATAGGCTGACTATTGCCATTCCTCGGAAGACTACCTCAAGTTTGAGAGGGGTTTGATCGACCAGACGTCCTCTCATCACCCTCCTGAGAATCCCGCTCAATGCACCAGTAGGGCCGTGTCCACCCTGCTCGGCTCGGTTCAGTCGACAGCCACCAGAGCTCAGCTCTTCCCTCTGGACATGCAGGGAAACCAGATTCTCCTGTATAATCAAGCCGCCCTAGAGTCAACTTCTCCTTTAGGGCTCACAGGAGGCATGTCCGGGGTGTCTCTAAAAGGGAGCATCGAACACGGAGCGGTACATTTACCTGGCCATAGTGCATTGGGTAGCGGGATGGAAGGATTAGACGGCGGCGCGGCTGGAAATTCAGGCAAGGTCTTCATGTGTCATTGTGGGAAGACGTTTACACACAAGAGCATGCGGGACCGGCACATCAACATGCACCTGGACCTGCGGCCCTTCCACTGCCCCGTCTGCGCCAAGAAGTTCAAAATGAAGCATCACCTCACCGAGCACATGAAGACCCACACCGGCCTGAAACCCTACGACTGCCACGGCTGCGGGAAGAAGTTCATGTGGCGCGACAGCTTCATGAGGCATCGCTCGCATTGCGAGAGGCGCGGCAGGGCCAATGGAAGATCGGGATCCGAAAGGTCGGTCATCTCGCCGCAACATCACATGAATCTCCCGTCAGCCAACGAGACCAATCAAGGTAGCATTGGTGCCAGAAGCGGGATTCCCGTTTTGTCTCCGAAACATTCCATGAGCAGCAATGGCGTCTCTTGTCTCAATATGGCCGCCTCTGGGCCTCTTCTAGGAATCAGTTCTCAAAGCAGTCCGCATGGCCTTGGTTCTGGCGTTCTGGGCATTGGTGGCAATCGTAGCGGGTGTGTGGAAGAAGTCTGTGAGGGAAACGTTGATGAAAGCAGCGTCACATAAGAAGTTTAACTCTGAGACCACCGTCCCGCAAAACCAGAACACTTGTCTTCGGTTTTAAGGGAATATGTGCACAGCTGTCTGATTCTTTACCTCATGTCAGTGAGTGTGCCATACAAGATGTCCCATTTGTGTTCGAAAATAATACCAATGACCAAATGCCCATTGCTAGCTCACGTCGATGGTGACTGTCGAAACCGTATCCTGGCCAGGAATATGGATTATTCGCCATCAGGTTCAAGCTGCCTCACTAGCACAGAAGACTCGTTCACTGTTGCTCTGAAGTGCCATTCTGTTATTATGTTGTACGATATTATGTTCTAGAGTTCTCATTTGGTCTATTCTTGATGTGAAGTTTTATTGTACTGTCACCCAACTATATACAGTATATTCACTCTCAAAGGTTTTAATTTCTTAAATAGGAGACAAGAATATAACTTGCTCTACACTTTGGTGTCTTAAGGCTGATTCACAACAATAACTATAATTCGTAAAAATGGCGATAATCATAAAAGCTTGTTTCCAAAAAGGGATGATAAATATAATGATAACTATAAATGTCCATTCACACAATGGAAAATAACTATAACGATAACTCTAAAGGCTTGTTCGCAAAAAGGACGATAACTATAAAGGCTTATTCACAAAAAAGAATAACTATAATGATAACTATAAAGGTACATTCACACAAAGGACAGTAACTATAACAATAACTATAAAGGCTTGTTCACAAAAAAGAATGATAACTATAATGATAACTATAAAGGTACATTCACACAAAGGACAGTAACTATAACAATAAAGGCTTGTTCACAAAAAAAAAAAAAAAAAAAACTATAACGATAACTATAAATGATAATGATAAAGGCCCATTCACACAAAAGACAATAACTGTAAAAATAACTAAAGTTTCAGCTGCAGTGCACTTATAGCAAACTGAACGTTATCATGCTTTGTTGTGGACAGTAATATAGTCATCATTATAATTAGCGTTCTTGGTGTGAACAGGCCTTAAAACTTTAAAGTGCCCCTAATATGGGTAATGAAAGGTTCATATTTTGGTTTTGGGAGTCCCCAACAACAGGCTGACGTGCCTACAAGGTCAAAAAACACTTTAATTGTCTTATAATATGCATTTATTTTTACCTTACTTGCTCATCGACTCCCAAACAATTCGTTCAACAATTAATTTTTCCGAACCCCGCCTTTGCGTGACGCTAACCTGCAGTGATTGGTCCTATTTGCATTACATCATGACTATAATGTCTGATAAAGCTGTGTTTGTGAGCGCAGTTCTGCTTTGTGTACAGCGTTACCGGGGAAACTGCTATTTTTACCGCTCCAAAAGCGCACCTAGTGGCAAAGAATGATTTTACATTTTCATTCAGACCAACACAAAAAGACCAACAAGTGACATCAACAAGAAACGCTTGGGATTCGATTTAAAAACGACTCATTTCAATGATTTAGAGTCGACTCTTTCTTTTGAGACAGTAACTTTATACACAGTGCACTTTCACATTTAAAACTTTGCAGGATGTTTTCATTCACTTAGAGCTGTGTTACACACTGCATGAAAGGTCATTTATCCTGGTCTTACTTCAAATAATTTTAATAATCATTCTAGTTCTATGAGAATACAGCAGTCCACATCACAACTTTAATGATAACAGCACAGAGGAACATTTTTTTTCTAGCTGATGAACAACAACAACAACAACAACAACAAAAAAGTGGACAGCCTATCAGAAAGAGCTCAAGCATTTAAAGTGGCAGACGTCAAAAAAAAAAAAAAAAAAAAAAAAAAAAAAAATATATATATATATATATATATATATATATATATATATATATATAGGTGTGAACAGGCCTTAACTGCTTGAAAGGCAGGAAAGTGCAGGGGTTTGTAGGTAGTTGGATCTCTAAATTAATCAACTTGCAGTGCATTTTGGCTTTACTGTATGTCCTTTTACCCATAAAACCACCATAAACACCGAGGGCGACACATCCTCTTCAATATTGGTCAACAGTCAAGCACCTAGCATCCAACTACCGAACTCCTGCGGCGTTTTAGATGTAGCTTATAGTGTACCAGTAGTAATAGTTTCTATGTTTGCCTTCCATGAAGGCCGAGACCTGATTTGCGAAATGGATGAAAAGCTTGAATGAAGTAGGCAAATGACACACCAAATTAACGTGAACGTCTGCAACTGCCAAGAACAGTAATGAAGACATGAAGATCACTCAATAGATCCTGACTGAGATCGATCAAGACTTGAGTTTTAATCACCTGAGTGGATGTCTGGATATGTAAATGCAGTGCTCAGTAGTTGCCTTGTACCACACATGCACCACAAAAACCATATACCTCAAACATTTGCGCAACTATTCAGTACATTACAAGAAATAAACCGGGATCTGAAGAGTGTGAGCTGAAAGGAATCACATATCCACACATACTTATTCCTTTTAAATCAAACCCGTGTGGTGTGTATTTCAGATTAGTGAGCACAGACAAAGTGTGAACAATTATTTGAAATATAAAAAAATAACCAGTAGGTAAAAGCATGATTCAGTGCTCGCTTGATGAGTAATCTGGTTCGAGATCTGTATTTTGTACTGATAAATAAAAAGTATTTGTTCTGTCTACAACTGTTGTGGTGAATCTGAACTAAATATGCGATAGGAGACGAAGCATTTTCCTGACGTGGACAGTGGTTTCACGAGATTCAAGATCTTCAAATGAAAGAGAAATAAAGTACCCTGTGCACAAATTATGACTCATTCTTTTCTTATGTTTGCAGGGTCGAACTGAGGAGTTGAATGTTTTACTTTTTATCGTTTTTAATATTTCTGTTTAGCCTGATTGTTTTAAAGTGATAGTTCGCTCAAAAACTGAAATTCTGCTATTATCTGCCGACCCTCACATTGCTCCAGACCTTTATGACTTACTTTCTTCAGTGGAACACAAAAAAAGATATTTGGAAGAATGTTGGAGGACTTGACTTGACTTTTATTGGATAGACAAAATAAATTCTTGAAATGATCTTCTTTTGTGTTCTGCAGAATCATCATAAAGTCAAACAGGTTTAGAACAACATGAATGACATTAATGATCACAGAATTTTTATTTTTGGGTGAAATATCTCAGCGTAAACAAACTATTATTACTATTATAAAATAAGGTGCTATTTATCCACCAGACTGATGGAATAAAAAATGAATGGCCTTAGAACAATAAAATTTCACATTCAAAGCAAGTTTTGCACATATAATACAAACCTGGTTATTAATATAAAAGCTTATTACAACAAATTTAATATGGTTACCATTCTTTTGATGTACCTTGTCCATTTTCATGCCAATTTAATCCTCAATTAGTTTAGCAGAGTAATTAAAAACCATTTTAAATGACAATGTTGATCAATTTAATAAATCAATCATCTCAATACCAAACGTCAAGTGTTTTGTGCTTTGTCACCTAAGTGCAGTTAAAGGGACAGTTCACCCAAAAATAAAAACACAGTCTATATTTTATGTCCTTGTGAATCCATATACTGATATTTTTCTGTATTCCACAAAAAAAAATTAAATAGTGTGAACTATTTCTTTAATATGTAATCTGAACACAACACTTCCAGCATTTGTAAATTGGAGCATGTCAAGTAGCTCATAACTTTATTTCTAGAGGTGCTTAAAAAAAACACAGTGCATTGTACAAAGTTATCAACATTTCAGTCAAACACTACACAAAATGTGCACATTTATTGAGGTGACTCCAGGCACAAATGAGGATTGCATCTACACCCTCAAACTAAAACCATAAATATAATACAAAACAAACCCTTGAAGTAAGACTGTTTAGAGGCAAAACCCATTTACAATTGATCAAAATACCTCTAAAAAGCCTGAATGAATAACGGCACGCCATTTTCCCTTCTATAAAAAGTAAACGGTGGCATTGCGTCTCAGTGGTGGAGGTTCAAAACCTGATTGAACCAGTCCAAAATAAAACGATTTTTTGTTCTCTGTTCACATTGGCAGGCACTATTGGAGCAGGACACTGACTGAGATGCCAGCCAGTACCCTGTGACGGCAGAACTCAATCTGAATCAGACAGAACGATCACTTCCTCTGGGTCACACTGAGTCGCCACGTTCACCTGTGAACACATGAGTGACAGGAGTTAGAGCTTTAATCGGCCTATAACGCTGTATGCAATGCTCGGTCGCAGCGTTACTGTAAACATATAACTTAACTGAAATCAAATAGAAAAAAAATGTTGGTGCAAAGCCAGTTATTTCTGAAAATAACTATTTATTTAAATTAAACAACAACTAATAAAACCAACAAAATGACTAATCTTTAAATTAAAATGAAAATATAAAAATAAAAACTATTATAAATAAATACTACAATACTGTAGTCATGATACTAAAATAACACTGCAGTCATTTTATTAAGATGGTTGAGAAAATTGTAATGGAATACAGTTATGCTAAAATGTTTTAAGTACTAATAAATATAATTATTCAAATTATTTAGCATATTTAAAATCTGATTATTTAATTTATTATCTAGTATTTATATAGAAACAACAACAAACTGATGCCTGGCATTTCTGCAACAATGAATCTTGTTCCCTAAAGAGTGAATTACAGCGATATTCTTCTATTTTTTTTTTTTTTTTTTTTTAGTTTTTAGGACAAAAACAATAATATACTTTTTTTTTCTGACTGTCTCTCTTGTTTTTCTTTATTTTCTCTACCTCCATCATTCCAGGAAATATTTTAGTAAGTTGCCGCGCCAACATTTTTCATTTTCATTTTTCAAGTTTAAGTACTAAAAGAAAAACTGAAAATTACTAAATACACATATTTAAAAATATTTTTAAAACTCCTATAACAAACTAAAATTAAAATGAAAAAAAAAAATTTAATAAAATAGATAAAATAAAAACTTGTTCAAAATATTTATAAATAATATAGTACGACGTTAATGAAAATGAAAACACTGCAGTGAATTTATTGCGATGACTGAGAAAGTTGCAATGGATTACAGTAATGCTAAAATATTTCTGATTCCTTAAAATCTGACTCTTTGCTACAGGAATGGTGTAATAATAACATGATTCAGCAGAGATTCAGATGCTTTTACTGCACGGTTTCAATGCTAAAACCAAGCAGACACAGTCACCTTATTTTTCTTAGGCGGTGGAGTGGCTCGTGAGCTTCTGACCATCGTCCAGCTCAAGTCTACTTCCCCAGCGCAGCAGATCACACCCATATCCAGAGGAATATCACTGAGATAGAGAGAATGAGAAAAACAGCACTGCATGAAGAAAGCTCTCACTCATGTCACTCATGTCGGTCCAAACCCGAATGGACTTCATCCTCCAGAGGAACACAAAAGAAGAAAATCAGTATTCACTGAAAATCTTGACATCCGCCAATGAGTGATTCATGAAAAAAAAAATCATTCTTTAAAGTTGGTTCTTTTAAATAAAATCAGATGATCTGGTTCACAAAAACAGTCTCACTGTTCAACGGCTCACTGAAGATGAAGACTGTCAGTGACTGACTGACTAGAGGTAAATCAAAAATAATTCAAATGTTTAGTAAAAACCCATGGAAAACCATCCTTGATTTTATCTTAAAACATTTTCACTATACTTATCAGCATAGCCAAAGCTTGGTCAAAAAAATCATAGAAAATAGATAAATATTCAAAGATTAAGATTCATAATCATGATAAAAATATTAATGGTGAAAAATATATTTTTTGTGAAACTATACATGAAACAATAATAGCAGAAGGGCTGAATGAGATGCAAATTCACTCTCTGACAGCAGGTGGCGCTTGTGGAACAGCAGAAATATGTTTTCTCAAATACCAAAGCAGCGCTTATAAACACTATATTAAAGGGTTAGTTCACCCAAAAATGAAAATTCTGTCATTAATTACTCACCCTCATGTCGTTTCAACCCTGTAAGACCTTTGTTCATCTTCAGAACACAAATTAAGATATTTTTGATGGAATCTGAGAGCTGTCTGACCCTCCATAGACAACAACACAGCTGAAATGTTCCCAAGTCCAGAAACGTAGCAAGGAGATCTGTAAAATAATCCATGTGACATCAGTGGTTTATTCGCAATTATCCTCCCGCATCACCCTGGTGTCATTTTGGAGAATATCCTCGTGACGCAGCTGACACACAACAGCATACGTCCAGCAAATATTCTCCAAAATGCCACCAGGGTGATGCGGAGAAGACAAACTGTTGAGTCTTTTTTTTTTTTTTTTTTTTTTTCGCACAAAAAGTATTCTCGTAGCTTTGTATAACTGCGGATGAACCACTGATGTCACATGGATTATTTTACAGATCTCCTTGCTACGTTTCTGAACTTGGGAACATTTCAGTTGCGTTGCGGTCTATGCAGGGTCAGACAGCTCTCATACTACATCCACACGAAGCCAGAGCTTACCCTATCCGACCTGTTTTTTTCTTCATCTCAAGAAATATGTGCGTTTACACGAAACCACAAAACAGACACAAAATGATGCAGTATACATGCCAGACCAGTATGTGGCACTGTAATTCTGCCACAGAGATACACTAAAAATGAAGAAGAAGACTTGGACTATGCACGTAAACCTTGCGCACGGGATACAAACGAACATGGAACGATACGTTTATTAATCTTTGTTAATGTTAGTTCATAAAAAGACAATCGTTCAGTGTTTGTTCATGTTTTTGTTGCTGTTACGTGACGTAGTGGTGTCTGACTACATTGTTTTCAACCGGCTCGCATCGTTACGTCCCTATAATTTAATAGTAAGTTATTAATTACACAACTTCTCATGGTACGTTGGTGTGATTTGTTCAGTTTTACCTGTCCTGTGTGCCATTCCCGTTGTAGTTTTCAGTCGAGGGTCGTTTCCTCTTCTTGTAGTTGCCCATCTCGTCGATCAGTAAAGGGCTTGTTGGAGGTAGAGGACTGCAGTTGGCTGATCTCATGGGGGTTGACGGTGAGTCCTGATCGGTGGAGAGAGTCTCAGTGCAGTTAGCGGTGCTTTCAGAAACAGATTTAACGTGATTAGTGGAAATCAGTTCTGTTTTGCTGTTAGGCAACCAGTCCATGGTCTCTGACTGACTGACGCTCTCTGTGGACGGAGGTCTGCCGTTTGTGCTCGTTTCCACAGGTCCCTCGTCATGTGAGCTGCTGGCTGGAGACGGCTGGTCGTCATCGCCCTGATCCTCCTCTGTGTCCTGCACGGATGATTTGATTGACAGAGGAGAGTTCACGTCGATCGGCTGATCATTGTCACTGGTGTTCAACTGCTCCTCTTCAACGTCCTCCTCATCATCATCTGAAACGTGTCAGAAAATGAGAAATGGGGTTTCCCGCCAGGAAATGGGCTTATTACATACAAGCAACATGAAGGAAGGAGATGAAGATGATTTATGCACTTCTTACCTGGACCAGCTTGTTCTTGACTGGCTTGGATCTCCTCTTCAATGTCAGGATCAGAGGAATCATCCTCTTCTTCATCTTCCTCCTCCTCCTCCTCTTTTTCTTCCTGTCCCTCCCTCTCTTTTTCTTTGCTGTCATTCTGATGCCCATTAAGTGCCTGAAAGTGTGACGGAAGCAAGGGTGTAAATTTCATCTAACAGCAGGTTGGGGGGGGACAATAAACTCTAAATTTTTTGAAGGGGACACAAATAATACAGGCAAAATTGTAATTGTAAGGACAGATAAGTGTACACAGCATGGAGACCGTGTTTAAACATGAGTTAGTCTCATAGGTTCACCACGTGGTTATATGTAACCCAGGACCACAAAACCAGTCATAACGGTACATTTCTTTAAATTGAGATTTATACATGATCTGAAAGCTGAATAAATAAGCTTTGCATTGATGTATGGTTTGTTATGACAGGACAATATTTGGCTGAGATACAATTTGAGGGTGCAAAAAAATCTAAATACTGAGAAAATCACCTTTAAAGTTGTCCTTAGCAATGCATATTACTAATCAAAAATTAAGTTTTGATACATTTACGGTAAGAAATTTACAAAATATCTCCATGGAACATGATCTTTACTTAATATAATAATGATTTTTGGCTTAAAAGAAAATACTGCACATGAATCTGATGCAAACCAATGAAAAGAATCACTGCATGAATGATTTAAAGACAAAACATGAATACATTTTGTTCTTTTACCTCCTTTTTCTGTCTGTCTCTCTCTTGTTTCTTCCTCACTTCCTCTACCTGCATGTCTTCCTGTTTATTGGCGTATTTGGTGATCACCTCCTCCAGGTTGCTGAGAGCCACGTCTCTGTTTGAGCGGAGCTTGCGGTGCAGTGCTAGATCAGTGAGTGCAGGGTCTAACGCTGAAGGAAACACAGAGAAATTCACCACACATGCTGAACATACAACCACTAAATGTTTACATCAATCCAGAAATGTGAAGAAATCATTAGTGCGTGTAAAGCATCAGACTAATACAATGACTTGATTATGATCTCTAGCTGAATTGAGAGTAACTGAATTGAATTACTAGGTTTGTAGGAATCTGTGAGGTGGGAGCCGAAGTTGTAGACCATGTCAAGATGGCGTCTCTCCTGTAGTTTGTTGCCCGTCTCTCTGAAGGCTTCTTGAGCGATTTGTGGTATCTGTTTGCGGGTGAGCTGGAGACTGTAGCGTTCGTTGGCGCGTTGAACCACCTTCAGGATATCCGTGTAGTCCGGCGGATTATAAAGAGCTTCTGGACTGTTAATATAGCGTTCAATCTACAAACCAAAGAAAAAAGAAGACAGTAAAGACAAAAAATGAAAGCAAAGGAAAATGATTAATTATTCATTATTTTCTTAATATCTGCCCCCTGGATTTGATTTCATGCAATGCAATGTTTACCTTTATGAGGGTGTATTTTTCATTTAACATTTTTTTTTTTTTTAATTTAAGAAAATCATCAGATGTCAAAAATAAGCCCTGGTAATTTCTGATATTTAATTTTAGGTTTACAATCTATTTCTGCTCAAAGCTTTACAGAATGGTTCTTCAACCAAACATGTGTTTCAATCATGTGATCACTGACTGCTAATAAACAAATCAAACAATCTGATAAATCAAATCAGTCGATCTCTGGTCCAATGATAAGATTCAAGGGAAAAAATATGAGGACGCCGCAATCTAAGAAAAAGATTTCTTTGTATACTGGAATATTCTTGATCACTCAAAGCATCATCAGCTGAGCTCAAGTGCCCTTAATCAGAAATTCATAAGACGTATTAATAATGCAAGATGCCCAGACTGTTGACAGATTGTGAGAGATATAAAGGGGGGAGGAGAAATTCTACTTGTGTCAAGTTTTTCAAAAGCAAACACGCCGCTAATAGCACTTCTGTAAACTTTCTCACTCCTCATTCCTCACTGTGCAGTTAATTAGGAAGCATTATTTTGAGCAATGAGAATCTACAGTGATTTCACAAGCAAAAGAAGAACCTTTTTGTTGATCTCTGGGTAACGTGTTCCACTGTAGGCAATCTTCTGCTCGATCACTCGACCCGTCAGCATGTTGCAGTCCTTCAGCTCACACAGTTCTCATAGATCTTCATCATCTGAGAGCACAAAAAGAACATTAAAGATCAGAACAAGACCCGATAAAATCTCATTACTTCAAAGTCATTAGACTGCATTAAAATGGTTTGATTTGATAACTTTGCAAAGACAACTTCTCCTGAACTTTCAATTTAACTGAACCAAATCAGGAAGGATAAAGCAGGAATGAAGAGACTTGCCTTGCGTTTGAGCTTGTGCTCCTGAATATAACTGGAGTCCTCCTTCTCCAGATCCTCCACGCTCAGCTCCCGCTCCTGAAGCCGTCGGATCTCCTCATTATACACCTTCAACAGGTTTTCCAGATACGCTATCTGAAACAGAACATGGCAGATTACAATGCACATGAATATATATCGTAAGTCAAAAGAGCTCTCAGCTCATTTCAATGTCCACGAGTATAAAGGGTTTCAAGTAAATTCCATTAATTTTATACATAAAAAAATATCTTTAATATCAACAAATAAACATTTTGGTACAGATCTAGCATGAACAGGTATTGATATATTCTGTAGAAGCCTACTTAAACACTGTAAAAAAATATGTAAAAATAGGGCACAATGTACTGTATTAATTTTTTTTTTTTTTTTTACAGGTGTTTTGTCTGTATTTTGCACTTCTTTGCATTGTGTTTAATGGTTAATGGAAATGTCCATAAAACTACTGGATAACATCCTGGCAGAAAATTACCAGTATATTTTGTGTGTGTGATTTTTTTTTTTTTTTTTTTTTTTTTTTATAATGTATAATGGCATGTATTGGAATATTATGCAATAAACTTAAAATACCGTCATTTGGTTGCATGCTTTATTATATGAATAGTGCATTCCCTCATAAAATAATATATAAAATAAAAAAATTCTGTATTCCACTAAAAAGTGCAGCAAAACGACACAAAGTCAAACTTCACAGTTCTTACAGTAAAACTCTTTTATGGTCAAGACGTTGTTGCTTTCAAATAGGAATCTGCCAAATCCCACTTTAAATGAAACACAGAATGCACAACAAATAAAAACACGACTCAACAAGAATTTTTAAATCTCTATTAATGGAATCAATGCTTTGGAAAAACCAATAGTGTTGTTAATACAAATCCCAAGTCAGTCCACAAAAATCAACCTTCTCAATATATAAAATAAGTGCATCTCTCAGCTATGCTCTGATACCTGTCTCCTTGAAGCCCTTTTCGTTTTCTTCGTTTCCTCATCGCCCTCTTGCTTTTCCTCTTCTCCTTTAACCTGCACATCCTCCGTTACATTTGTCCCATTGCTCTTTTGCTCAGGTTTTGTTTGGGAAGGCACAGCCTGTATGGAGCTCCTTTTCCGAGCTGTGTGCTGTTTAAGAACGGTGCAGAGTTCGTTAATGAAGACGAAGGTTTTGCCAGCGTTGGCCTGGGCTCGAGTGAGGCAGCGGCCCAGAGTGTTACGAAACTCCACCGATGTCAGGAAGGTCGGCAGCGCCTTGGAGTATCTGGTCTGCAGGTAGGTCATGACCTCCGGATGATCTTGCGAGTGTTTGGAGCAATGATCCACAAACTGGAGCAGCAGGATGAAGGGACGGCATTGGGTTGGATTGGGAGGAACAAACAAGGAGGAAAAATAAAATCAGAAAAACAGGGTTTCTGAAATAATAGAATAACAGAAAAACAGGGTTTCTGCTGGTCTTATAAAAATAAAACATTAAACACATAATCCACCACAAAACGACATGACAAACATTAATCACTTACCCCCATGTCGTTCCAAACCCGTATAAGCTCTGTTCGTCTTCGGACACAATTTTAAGATATTTTGGATGAAAAAACCGGAGGCTTGTGACTGTCCCATAGACTGCCAAATAAATAACAGTCAAGGTCCATAAAAGGTATGAAAAGGTATACTCCATCTGCCATCAGACGTACAATCTGGGTTATATGAAGCGACAGGAACACTTTTTGTAAGCTAGAAAACAAAAATAACGACTTTATTCAAACAATTCCTTTGTCAACAGTCTCCTCTGTGTCTCTCCATATCACCGTATGCTCTTCTGTATCATCCGTGCCACAAGGATGCGTTGTTTTATTTCAAATCAAAGCTAAATACACGTAGAAACAGTGCATCCTTGTGGCGCGGATGATACAGAAGAGCATACGGTGATATGGAGAGACACAGAGACACAGAGGAGACTGTTGACAAAGGAATTGTTGAATAAAGTCATTATTTTTGCATATTGTTGTTTTCATCCAAAATATCTTAAATTGTGTTCTGAAGATGATAGGAACTTTTACAAGATGGAGTATTCTGACGATGACTTTCATACCTTTTATGGACCTTGACTGTTATTTATTTGGTAATCTATGGGCCTCCAGGTTTTCATCCAAAATATACGGGTTTGGAACGACATGGAGGTAAGTGATTAATGACAAAATTTTCATTTTGGTGTGGAGTATCCCTTTAAGACCAGGTAAAGATAATGTAAGGAATAAATTGAATGGAACACAATACAGAAATATGGTCTCTAAATGTAAATGTCTTGTATTAGTAATGCTTCAAATTTTGAAAATACAGCTTCCAAAAGATCTACATTTCATTTAGTTTTACACACACAAGAAAAAAAAAAGTGATTTTTTTTTGTTTTGTTTTTCAGCGCAAATGTCTGAAGATTCTTCAATCAAGACACATTTACTTGAAAAGTACAATGACATCAGATAAGAACTCTTGTATTCTGAGAAACTGATCAAAATGAAGTGAGTTAATGATTAAAATAAGAACAAATATCTGCCAGCGGGTTTAGAAAAATCTACTTAATTCAGAAAACAACAAAAATGTGTTCTTGTTTCAAGTATAAACTCATTTAACTATGTTCTCAGAAAACAAGACTTCATGTCTTAATATTTAAGGATGTTTGTTTTGGAAAACAAAACACAAATATTGAGGAGGAGGGTATATTTATTTTTGCAGTGATATGAATGTATCCTCCAATTTAAGACCCTTTTAAGTCCTTCTTATACGGAAGAGTGAATTAAAACATGCAGAAACCCTGAAAACCCTGTCACATAACAACATTTCTAAAGTGCTGTCCTGTATTTTTGGTGTATTCAGTGTATTCTGCACAAATTCTCTTTTTCTGTATAGTAATTATATCAATATAGTTAACAAACGTACCTCTGCGAACAGTTTCTCGTTCTCCTTCTGCAGGACATGCACGTCCTTCTTCGCGGAGGCGAACGGAGACTGTGTGATGTGTGTTGGAGGCGGCGGCTGGATCTTCACAGGCGTTTTTGGCTGGCCGTTCGTAGCATGAGAAGAGGACGCAGATGTGGAAGCTTCTTCATCGTCATCGTCAAGGATCACAATGCTGTCCATCACTGCTCCAGCCATCCGGAAGGAAGGAGAGAGGACTTGCTGGGGAGTAACGAATGTGGAGGCGTCAGGCCTGCATTTCAACTACACCAACACCTGGAAACACACCAGTTACTCTGTCATAACCAAGAAAACAGACCGTCTATGTTCTAACTTCAGTTATATTTAACATCGCCATGCATATTCAAGTGCATTTTAATATCTCAACACACATAATAAGAATTTTGTTCAGTGTTTCTGTACGTACTTGAGCACTCAGCATTGAACCGGCCGAGACAGTCCAAGTCCAAACGGAGATGTACCTAGAGAACAACAACATATTCATCAATGTAATACTTCTGCGTGCAGGAGACAACTGTGTGTTTAATAAATGTAGTATTACTGGAAAATAATTTCAATATTCTTATAAACGTGTGTTTGTTATTAATAAATAAATAAAAATAAAATGCTCTTTAAAATAGTTTTTGGATGGTATTTGTCAGCACTGTAATTAAAAAGAAAAAAAAAGACAGAAGATATATAATGAGTAATGATATTTACGATAATATCTAGCAACTATAGCATTTTGGCGGTAAATATTTACCATGGTAACGTTACCTTTTTTATTTACTTCGGAAGCAAGCCGATTTAGTAGATGAATAAAGCCAAAGACATCTTTACATTGTAATACTAATAATTTCATGATATTTTATTAATGGTTAATTTATAGTTTAGCTCGCCTGCTAATGTAGAGACTACAGTTAGCTCTTTAATTCGCTCATTCAGTACAGCTTCATTCCGTTAACTTGTTAAAAGCCTCAAAACATCGACCTTGAAGTAAAACTTCGTTACATATCAGGTTCCTCACAAGCTTTACAAACGCATCGCTAAAATATTTTCAGTATGATTAAACCTCGTTAGTGGTTAATTAATAAAAATACATTTAGAAAGAACTTACGCGATCTTATCCTGAAACTCTCAGCGCTGGTTCTTTGTGCAGCTCAACATGAGGCGCGCTGATTCGATGTCGGCTAGTAATCCGATCGCTCATTGGCTGAGCGCTGCGTGGTTCTTCTGCGGTATGTTTTCGACGCAGGGAATTTGGATGCTCGCGAGCCCCGTGCAGGGAACAGGAGACCCTCCAGAAACTCAGCGTGCGCTTCTTCAGTTCACACCGTTTTTATACAGTTTCTATGGTTTACACATTAAAATGATGCGGCATTAAACAGAATTGTGCTTCATATTGTCAGATGTGCAGCTTGTGTTTTGTTTCTCCAGAAACAAATCTGATGCTCATCAGGTTCCCAGCATGTGTTCATGAGTCAAGGGTATACAGTATATCTTTCTAAACCATCTAAAGTTGATATCTCACTTCAGTGAGCCGTGACTGTGCTATAGTACACTGCTGTTATATAGAACAGCCTGGAAACAGAATTAATGAGATCTGGAAGCTGTAGGAATCTGGAATATGTTTCATTTCAGCAACTTTTTGTCAAATCAGAAACTTTATAATATGAGGAAAACAATCAGAGCACAAACCTGCACCAGTCAAATTATATTAAACATGCTCTCTTGATCTACGTATGTTTTAATATGTTTTCTTAATTAAAGATTTATTTATTTTTTATTAGTGCAGTTGGCAGCATGCCGACATTAAAGAGAAGCCAGAGAGTGTGGGAAATAATTGTGGCTCAGAATTGGCGATAATTTTTAATAAAATTTTGGAAACACCCAACTGTATGCTCATTGGTTATAGAGGTTGAAAAGTAAAGTCTGATTTTGGCATCTATAGATGATCTGTAGGTATCTCAGCTTTGTTGTTTTGACCAGTAAAGTCTGATTTTGGCATCTAGAACTTCTTGTCTTGAGATTCTTCTGAAAAAGAGAAGACTTTCTTCCACATGACCGGCTAATTGTGTCATAAATTCAGCGGACTGATGAAATCCTCTCATTAGCAAAAAATAAATAAATAAATAAATAACTTAACAATTAAAGAAAAATATAAAATTAAAAAAAATGTATTCCTTCCTTTACTAATTTAATTATTCAAATTATTATTCATGCACAAATTTGTAGATTTTTTTTTAAACATTTTCCATTCATATGTCTAAAGTCATTTTGTTTTCACTTTCATCAGTCCAGTCTAAGAAAACCTCAGTGATTGGTGATGTTGCACTTGGCCTAAAAATCTACTGAATTTACAACCTTGAGACAAGATACATTTTCATATGATAACAATTTATCAGTCAAAGTCCAATCATGCGGGCTATAGTTCTTCTGCTCAGTGAAGTTACTCTCACCTGTGCTCATGAGTAAATGGTTTAAAGCTGACTGTTTTTTAAGTAAACTGTATGATTTGATATTACATACATTGCGTCTCTTCCTCAGGTGTGCACACATTTCAGGCTGTACGGCTGTGAGTACAGATGGGTTCATCAGGAAGGTTATGATGGGAGATGACTTTATGTTTTCTGGATTTGAAGGAGATGAGATGGATTTCACCAGTGCAGCAAGGATTCAGCACCCAGAACAAGTGAGATAATAACAGAGCTTATCTTGAGGGAAGAGAACATTACTGCAGCACTGAGTGAATTGAGAGCTGAAGAAATATGTGGAGAACAGAAAGAGCATCCTGGAGAAAACAGGTACATCAGTTCTTATCAAGTTGTGAGCAATGGCATATTTTCCTAAAACAATCTTGTTCTCTGGAGGTCATGCTTAAAATAAAAAATTAAAAAATTAAAAAAAAATTTAATTTAACATTCTGTTACTTTAGGCCTTTAGGATTATTTTTAAGCGTTATCAATCATATGGTTTTAGTGGGAATTAATAATGGAACTTTTTAATAAAGCACCAATCATCCTGCATCCCAACCCCAGCTTTATTTATTTTTTTTATTTATATTTATTAAATATTAAAATTCAAAGCGAAACAGAACTCATTAATTCTTTGTATTATTTTAGTAGAACCTTTTTCCCAAAGTGACTTAGAAATTAGAAATTCTACAGCATAACAATTCATCCTAAAGGAACTGTAAATAATAAGTGCGCAATACCATTATTTTTTTCGGGGCTAGAAAAAGTGGGAGCTCATGCAGAAACTGCATTTAGAAAGTGTTTTGCTGTAGTGGTTACAGCTCAGAGCTGGTCACAGCAAACCATTAATTATCACAATTTTTTGGACTTAGGCTGAAGTTGCTTAACCCCTGTTATGATGTTGGATGAAAGTATCAGTTACTGTAGGGGGGGAGCCACTTGTGTTTAATGAACACCAAGCATGTCTGATTTCTGTGGGGGGGTAGGTAGCAGCGGAAAGCTGGGAGGAGGGGGGGGGGGGGGGGGGGGGGGGGGGGGGGGGGGGTGATTTATATTCCCTTTGATCGCTCTCTCTCTCTCTCTTCTTCGGGTTCAGTTCTCTCCTCAGGTGTCTCTGCTGGCAGAAGTCTCCCTCATCTTCAGTCTGGTGTCATGCTACAGGTTTTTACCCCAGCGGAGTAACAATCTCCTGGATGAAAAATGGACAAGAACATTGTGCGAATGTAGATCTTGGTGAAACTCTTCCCAATGAGGACGGAACCATTCAGAGAGCGAGCACCATCAGAGTTACACCTGATGAGCTGAAGAAGAACCAGTTCAGCTGTGTGGTGAAACATCAGAAAGATCCTGACAGAGAAAGAGATCAGGACAAACAGGGCTGAGAGAACTTAAATAGGGGAACTATATGAATCCCGTGGTTATATGACTCACATAGAAATGTTTTTGGTGTTTTTTGACAGACCAAAAAAAATTATGTTTCATTGAAAACAGTCCTTTGATTTATTAACATGGATATTTATTGAAAAATTAAGAAGTAAAAAGGGTTAAATTGAATTATTTTTAAAACAGAGGAACTAAGGCGTGTGTGTGTGTGTGTGTGTGTGTGTGTGTGTGGTCACCACACTGCCTGAGTTAATAAGAATTTTTAAATATATTTTAGGGCATGCAGGGATACTGTAATTTCTACCATCTTCCTTTATTTAACAAACCTGGTTGGCCTCCAGAGAGAGAACAATCAAAAACAAATAATAAACAAACAAACACAAAATAATTATCACCTGTCTGGTTGTTACATTGTTTGTTTTACTCATGTAAACTATATTTTTAGACCTTTTTCATATTCTGTTCATATGTGGTTGCACATTTTAAATATGCTATTAAATTATACAAATATACTATACAAATATATTTTAGATTTGTTCACCAGTACTGCATTAGTACACATTATCAGAACACTAATCTGAAGTTTCTTCTGATCACACAGGAGACTCTGTTCTCTCTGGCATCATAGTTTTTGCTGTCGTTCTGTTGGTTGTTGTTGGTGTCACTGGATATATTGTGTATCAGAAGAAGAGACGTGAGGACGGACAACTATGACAGCTTCTTCTGCTGTCCATCTTACACAACTGCACATAAAACACAGGACTTGAGATTTCTGCGATGGGAGCAGAAATGTGAATAAACAAAAACTTACATTTTTAGATGTAACTATTTGACAGATCATTGAATATTCAAGTTTTAGTTTCTTTTTGTTCACTTTTTGATCATTCATTCATGGACAACATTTCTCTTCAAAAACAAAAACAACAACAAAGTGTATATATTAAATGTAAACATTTCTCTTCAGTGACAACAAAAACAACAACAACAAAAAAAACAAGAATGCAAATGACAGATTTATAGGATTTGTGGAAGTTTTATTTGCTTTGGATGTCAGTACTGATATCAGTATCAGTACCAAAACCATTGGAAATATGACAAGTGTATCTAGTCAGGTTGATTCAGACATATTAAATACCAGTTGGTTTAGATGTTACCTCATGAAGATGTTATGGTATGTTGCTTCATTGCACGTTGCTTGGTTTGGCAAATTAATTTCAGAAAATTAAAAGATGCATATGGTAATCTGGATGTAAATAAACATTATGTTTTGTCCTTCCAAAAGCTATTATAGGTTTGCTGTTGTAGATAAAAATAATGCAATAATGTAGTTTATTGATCTGTATGTGGTTAGTGATTAGGACATGCCACCGCCATAGTCTGAGTATTTCTAATAAAAGCACTAGTTCATTCACCCAAACTTTAGATTATATACTAACAGATCATTATTTGATAGATTTCTCTTGCTGCAATTTAATTAAAAAAAAAAATAATCTATATTTTGCCACTATTGAAATATCATCCTTAATCTTGTTTTTTGTCCAAAAATGAAATCTGCATTTCTTTGTAACTCTGCACTTTCTGTTCAAGACCCTTGGACATTTCCTCCATTATAAAAAATTTAAGGAAGATGTAAGTATTAATTATTTTATATAATAATTTTATGAAATAATTGTTCTGACATTCATACAGTTTTATAAACTGTATTCATCATGTTTGTACCACTGTTGCACAATAAAGCAATTTTCAAATACAGGGGTCATATTGACCTGCAAAATAAAGACATTAAAACCCATAAAGTTCTTTTTGTTTTGTTTTGTTTTTGTTTTGAGCTAGTTACAGAAAATACAATCAAAATATTTACAAAGAAGCTGCAATAATAGTCTTTCTTTAGTTTGAGAGGTGTGAATTTTTTTTTCTATTTCAGATAAAATAATAAAACAGTATGTTTAAAAGGGAAATCAAATGTGTGATTAGAACATTCCCTTCACATTCATAAGGTGACTTTATACTTCACTGTTCGTAATACAAAGAAAAAAACAATAATGGCCACATTCCTGTAGTATTTAAAATACAATTAATTTACATTTTACATGACAAAATTTACAGATATGTTTAACTGACTTTTCTATAACCAGCATCACATTTTTTGAATAAAAAAAGAAAAACTTTACACAGAGTAACCAACCCAAACACAACCAGCAGTCTAAAAAATCTTAAAGAAAGAATGAAACTCAGTACATACAACTATTCTGAAAGGATTCTTCACAAGACCAGTTTCTCTGCACACTATTCAGCCTTTAAAATCACCTCCAGGTCCAGGATTACTTCTCCTTCTGCAGAACAGACAGAGATATCAAATAAACAGACAGTTATACATGGAGAACTAAAGGACTGGGCATGAATGACATTGTAAAACTTTTGAGAAATTTAGAAGTTGGACAAAAAGTTAGACATTGTGTTTACCTTATCCTTTGATTCAGTCTCACTGGAGTCTATATGAAAAAAAAATCATAAATAAAACATTCCAAGCATTTCATCTCATCCACACACCAGATTTAGTCTATATAAACTACAATATGGCAATTTTGCATATAACAATGCTATATGGGACCCTGGGCACAAAACCAGTCTTAAGTCTCTGGGGTTATATTTGTAGCAATAGCCAAATAAACATTGTATGGGTACAAAACAAGTATAGATTTTCTTTTGATGCAACAAATCATTAGGATATTGATGTAAAGATCATTGTTCAATGAAGATATTTTGTCAATTTTCCTACTGTAAATATATCAAAACTTAATTTTTGATTATAAATATGCATTGTTAAGAATTAATTTAGACAACTCGATTTTCTCAGTATTTTGATTTTTTTGCATCCTCAGATTCCAGATTTTCAAATAGTTGTATCTCGGCCAAATATTGTCCTATATTGTCCTAACAAACCATACATCAATGGAAAGCTTATTTATTCAGCCTTTCAGCGCAGTGATGTATACATCTAAAAAAAAACTGAACTGACTCACGCAGAAGAGCTGAGTGTCCAGGAAAGAAAGACTTTATCAGGCCGATAAAAGACAAGTCGCCAACAGCGACCATGCATGGCCATCGAGGTCCTCAATAGAAGGAGCACGGACACCTGAAATCAACAAAACAACACTTACCGAGCATTCTGACGGACAGAATATTCTTCAGAAAATGCAAATAGAAGATGCATCTGAAGTCTAAAAACAATATAGAAGAACACAACAGTGGTGTTTCGTTCCTGAACTATCTGTGTTCTTGAAACTTTTAAATCTTTAGTGAAAGGTTAACATCTTCCTATGACAGTGTATCTCACCGATCACACTGAGAGTCGCAGCGGCTCGTCGTGTTCCTCCGTCGTGATTTGGCCACACAGGTGACTTCTCCACCACGACCGAGTCCCAGCTTCCCGAGTCCAGCTCCCAGACGGCTGCTCTGACTGAAGGTGCCATCAGACGCCTGTCTGTGACCCGTTACACTGCCCTGACCCAGAGACCGGGACGTCCCGTCTGCATCACTGACTCCCAGCTCAGATCCAGAGTGTGAGGAGCAAAACAGAACGCCTCACACTGGACAACCAGCACCTGCCCAGGAACCAGCAGAGGAAGAGGAGAGACGGGTAGATGGACAGAGACGGAGGCTCTGGAAAGAAAACAGGCAGTGATGGTTACTATTCTATCTATAAATCTAATAGTTGATAAACTAGTTGGTTACAGCACCATATGCATAATAATTCAGGCATATGCAATCATCTCACCAACTATCTCCAGGTCCACAGCTACCTGAGCCAGCAGGTGTGGAAGATACACTGTGCAGATGTAAGTTCCCTGAGTGTCTCACTGGAGATTCTTCCAGAATCAGAGATGCGTTTCCTTTCTCATAGAGGCCTGTGATGTTGGATATCGGCTCCGGTCTCTGATGTCTCTGCAAACCGATCGTTCTTGCGTCGTAAGCGAGGACCAGCCGTCCTTCACCGCGGAACTGATAGCGCCACTCGACAGAGAATCCAGAGCCCGTGACCGGAGAAGAGACGCATCAACCCAGAACCCCAAGTCTAACAGAACCGGTTCTCCCAGTCTAGAGCGGACCACAGAAGTCTTACTGGAGGACATGAGGATGGACTTCAGGAAAGAGAGGAAACAAGTGAGATTAAGTGAACAAAGTAAGACTTTACTTTAATGGACTCAAATTCCAAGATACATGGCTTGCAAAATCTTATTAGAATGTAAATCAGTTTTTTTAATTGATTAAAATTAAAATACAAAATCACACCATAACTTATATAGATTGCAAAATGTAATTGGAATGCAACTCAAAATAAAAAAGTATATATAATATAAAAATATATATATAAAACCACCTATTATGTATAACCATGTTTAATACTACTGCTACCAATAATTTTTATAAAATACATAATATGCATTAATTATAATTTTTTATATAATCTGCCCATATATTATTTTATGCAGTTACCCAATATATTAACAAATTTCGTTATGCAATATTTGCGATACCTGGGGTCTATCTTTTGGTTCTTTAGAAACTGAAATTATGTTATACACAATTAACATAATTTATTATTATTATAAATATAATTATGCATATATATATACTATATATTATTATATGCAGTAATGTATAGGCTATTAATTTTTTTTCTGCAATATAGGAAGAAACATTCAACAAAAAACCTAAAAACATCTCTTCCGTCTTCATTTGGCCGGCCCTCTAAACTCTAGCACTCTCTATTCTTTTTCTATTCTTACTACTTGTTTGCTTTGTGAAAAAAAGATCCTCTAACACTAGCGTTCCCTACTCTTTTTCTATTCTATCTACTTGTTTTAAACCTAACCGAGACTTGTCACAGCACTTCCATATTATTGCCCTATTGTTGGTTTGATTGCTTCTATTGTCTTCATTTGTAAGTCACTTTGGATAGAAGCGTCTGCTGAATGACTAAATGTAAATGAACCTGGACTCTTTACCTTGTGGTCTTTCGAAGCTGAGGTGCTCGCATGAGTATTAGACAGCGGCAGCTGCTCGTCAAGCCCTTGTGCTGCCACTGAGAACCAATCAGCTTGCAGGTAGACTGGACTCTGGGCGGAGTCAGTGAGAGCAGACGCCCATCTGACCATGGAGGCGTGAGGCATGAAAGGGTTAATCTCACACTTGGGTTTGTTCACAGAGCCTTTGGGTGGATTCAGAGCGGCGCTGCAGAACGTCCCAGCTGGATCTGGAGGAGGACAGTGCATTAAATATTAGTTATCATCAAATAGTTTTGTTGTTTACAACAGGACACAGTATACTGTGTCATTTTGTGACAGTGTGGCTGGATCTTATTGATATAAAAAGGGAATTCAAATACAGTATTATACTACCATACCATAAACATTAACATAGATACAGATCACCAAGTAAGCACAACATTACACAAATCCTCTTCGACTTGTTATTTACAGATTATACATGTCTTTTTAAAAGGAGGCACATGCTGTTTTGTCACTGACCAGTCATATAGTAAATCCTGGATGGGCTGATGTCTGCAGGAGGATGAAGAGCAGACAAGCTCTCTTCACTGTAGGCTTCAGTTCTGATGAACATTAGAGATTTCTCTTGACTCAGGGGGTACTGAGAAAACCCCCTCCATGACCCGGTTGTCTCCTGGAACAAACCAGCACTCCAGAACCGGACATCCAGAACCGGAAGCTGAAAAATAAGAGAGATTATGAGAATCATGTTCTTTGGTCACACACACACACAAACACCACACACACACACAAGATGTAGCTTTGAGTACTAAAATGCAGCACAACGTACCACCCAAAAAACAATGTAAATGCGATGACCGATATCTTATAAATGGTCGAAATCTCAGGCATCGTTGCTGTTCGTGTTAAAATGATAACTCTCTGTTTAACTGCCTGTTTGGCGTATTAAAGATCTGTCGGTTTTCCCCGAAACATTCGTGCAGCTCTCAGTCAGTTTTACTTTCGTTTACATCGCGCATGCGCACCGCTTTGTTTTTGGGCTAATGCATAATCCAACACCGTCTTTGTGCCATTTGAATGCAATACGCCGTCGCCGTGTGACCGTTTGTTTATTTAAAGGTATTGTAACCTTCCAGAACATACAGTAAAAGCACCAAAAAATATGCTTTCTCTCCATCATAAAAATGTTAGCTTTTAAGCTATTAGCAGAGCCCGTCTACGGAGAGCCCTTCCCACTCCCTATTAAGTCTCCTATTGTACCGAATTTTGGTTGCAGTTTCCACCAGAGTTCCACTGGGGGCGATCGCCAGGAGTGCAAAATGAATGGGAGTCTATGGGGCTAGTAGGACGGCTTAAATTTGTCCCTTTCACCTGATTGCCGTTGAGAAATCTCAGATCTGATTGTAGGCTTTTGCAAGGTTCAACATGGGTTATAGGTTGAAAGTGAATGAACGAGTACTTATGTCCTTTTCGATTTCTTACAGGTTGAGGTGTTGTTGCCCATAAACACGCTAGCATTCTGCTAATGAACTATAACGTATGACGTCATTGACATTTTTAAAAGACTTTTTAAAGGCAAACAAGTGACTCTAAAAAATCAACACCCAGCAGTGTTAATTGGAATGATTTGCATCTCCTTTCGAATACAACATTTTCAAATTACTAGACAAAAAATTAATCCTGAGAAAAGTGGATTTTGAAGGGTTATACCGCCATTTGACCTCCATTCATTTCTGCACTCGTCCTGTTCGCGCCCTCTATGGAATCAGAGTGAACTGCAACCAGTTCAGAAGCCGGAAGTGAGTGAGAGTGAAACTTCTCGCCATATTAAGAAATTCTCTGCTATTAGTCTCTTCTAGATGGCGCTCTGAACCAACCATGTGTTTTAGTCTAAGCCGTGATATCACGTGGTTTGTCGGAACAGAGTGCAGTTAGTTAAGGCCAACAGAGAGATGAAATCAACAGAGGTCCTATCCAAACTGTGTAGCCAAGTGTAGTATTATGCATTGTTTATTTGCATATCGTTTTTTACAAATGGTGAAGACTGTACAGCAAAACTTAACCTAACAAAAGTTGAAGGATTTGTACTAAAGGGTTAGAAGTAGATCAAATCATTTATTAATAATGTCAGTCAACAAGAGCTACATCATCAAACATTTGCAGGTTAAAAAAAAAGAAAAAAATCCTTCAATCTCACAAACCAAGTCATTTGAAAGAGGACTTGATATCCACTTCATTTATGTAATTTAGCTTTAGTTTTAGTTCGTTAGATCTACAAAATACACTCCACAACAAAAAATTACAAAAAAACACACACTAGATCTTGCAAAACAGAGAAGCAAATAGAGACATAATTAGCGTAGCTGCTGTTCCAGCCAAGTAAAATTAATTAGTTTAACCCAAGCTAAAGAAGAATAATGCGCATTTGATCAGATATAACTGCAGTGCAAAATTATGAGATGCATTATTTGAATGCATGGCCAAAGAGGTGTGTTTTTAATCTAGATTTAAACAGAGAAAGTGAGTCTGAACTCCGAACATTATCAGGAAGGCTATTCCAGAGTTTGGGAGCCAAATGTGAAAAAGCTCTACCTCCTTTAGTGGACTTTGCAGTCCTAGGTACTATCAAAAGTCTAGAGTTTTGTGACCTTAGGGAGCGTGATGGGTTGTAGCGTGGTAGAAGACTAGTTAGGTACGCAGGAGCTAAACCATTAAGGCCCTTATAAGTAAGTAATAATATTTTTGTAAACTGATACGGAATCAAAAGACACTGAAAGCAAGCTAATCAAGGTGTTCAGGGCTACTTGATAATTACAAAACAGGTGTGTTGGAGCAGGGTTGGAACTGAAGTCTGCCGGATGGTAGCTCTCCAGGAGCAGGGTTGGAGATCCTGTTAGGTAGTAGATATTGATGGTCCACTAGGTGGCGCTCCGAGCAGACATTAGTATTCGAAACCTTCATGTTGAGGATTTTCATCATGATGTCACGTGCTTTCTCGGAACAGAGTGCATTTAAGGACACGGGGAAACACCATCTCTTATGTCTCTTGTAGCGTGGTAACAACAGATAATCAAACCTGTATAGCATGAGCAGTATAGTATTATATTTATTCTGTATTTTGTGCATGTCTTTATTCATTTTTTTTTTAAAGTGTGAAAAATGTATACCTAAACTTGCTCTTTGAAGGATGAAGGATTTGTCAAAAAATATTCAAATCACATTGAAGAATGTTTCCTTGATTTCTCTTCTTAGCAAAACGTACAGTTTGGAGAACAATCTGTCTTTAAAATGGACGTTTTTGTGTGATCTTAATAAAGTATTCATGGTATTCTAGCTATTTTTGTTTGCATATTTGCAGCTTTTTTTTTGCTATATCCTCCTCCATAGCTATCATATCGTCATCAGCTCTTAAATTACACTTTAATATTTTGTAAATAAAAGAACATTTTATCTTTCAAGAGGAGGGAAGAAAACATGTTAGCCTTCATTTGGACATTCGGCCAGTAAGAGTTTTTTTAGTTTTAGTGTGCATTAATTCCACTCTAACATTAGTTTTTTATTTTATTAGTTATATGTAATGCAAGGATGATTAATATGTGATGTAATTTATTAACTGATTAAAAAATAGCTTAAGAATTAATAAGTGTAGCATAAAAAGAAAAAAACACGTCATCTTCATCCACAACATGCATTTTTCAGGTTAACGCACAGATCTGCCTGTTTCTCAAGAAATATAAGTTAGTAAAAAGTCTGTGTGTATAATTTAACAACAACAACAACAATATCATATTGGACAGCGAACATAATATCATTATATAATAAAAAATAATAACAGTTGGTTTTGTTATGCTGTTATTAAATAGGGACATCAGTTTAAAAATGTACATGAAGAAAAAAGAAAGAAACTTTATTCAAAAGGGGAAGAACATCATTCTAAAGCAGCGAAACAGTTGGGAAAAATGATTTAACAAATAGATAAAACATGGGATAAGAGTTTGTTAAACAAACAAACAAACAAAAACATAACACAGCATGTGCATGTTAGTCATTTTACACCATTTCAGTTTGTTCAGACTTGGTGTGTGTCAAGAAGGGTCATGTCACAACCTCCTCATCTGATCAGCCTTAAGGTTTGGTTCAAGATTTTGAGTAAATATATATATATCAGTTTAAGCATGAGAATCTTCTAATTTATATGACACCAGTCTTGTCATTTATTGCAAATGAAATTATAATCCAGAAGTGAAATGTGAATTTTTATAACACAAATTAGTTTTTTTGTCCTATAAGTCCGTTTATGTTTTCTGTAAAGAGACTTCCAGCTTTTGTTGTCATGTCAAGAGGATGGTGATCATGTCTATGATAGTGGATTTCATCCCGGTACTTAACTCTTAGAGGGTTAAACTGATGGTTACAACTCAACTCGTCCTGTATACAACCATCGCCGCTCTCCCTAAAGCAAGATTATTAATTTTCTTTATTTTACAGTAAACTTCCTCAGTGGCATCCTCAGAAATTACAAACATTTTGTCAACAACTACAGTGTAAGAATTACATTATTAATATAACCATACAGTAAATCACATAAAGATGACTTTTGATTTGCAGTATGTTTGTAGACAAGCATTCAGTGCGTTCCATTAGCATAAGTTGAAAAAATATACCAATGAGAAAATATTTCAGTTCTAAACCACAGGCATATGTCTCACATGATTCCAAATCATTTAATTACTATTTTTATGATTTTTTAGACTAATCAAGTCTATGATCAACCCAGTGAAGGAAATACCGCATAGTAACTCGTGACGTCAGACTTGTCGAGAAAATCTATTTGCTAGAATTTCAGAACCCAATTTATTAGGCGTTTGAGCAGTATGGCAAGCCGTTTTAACATTTAAAACTTTTTTTTGACTATCATAATATAATTTCGGATAGTCACCAATTGTAATTCCAGATATTCTACTGCAATTATGACTTGTCGTAATTGGAATTAAGATATCTACAATGCTATTACGACTAGTCATAATCTTCCATTGACTTCCATTAAAAAATATTTTTGGATATCTTCAACTGAGTTTTGACTAATCGTAAATCCAATTCAAGATATCTTTAAATATGATTTGCCTAGTCAAAATTCTAATTAGAGATATCTCAAATTACAAACCCGATTCCAAAAAAGTTGGACAATGTACAAATTGTGAGTTAAAAAAAGAATGGAATAATTTACAAATCTCATAAACTTATATTTTTATTCGAGATAGAATATAGATAACATATCAAATGTTGAAAGTGAGATATTTTGAAATGTCATGAGCAAATATTGGCTCCTTTGGATTTCATGAGAGTACACATTCCAAAAAAAGTTGGGACAGGTAGCAATAAGAGGCCGGAAAAAGTTAAATGTACATATTAAGGAACAAGCTGGAGGACCAATTTGCAACTTATTAGGTCATTTGGGCAACATGATTGGGTATAAAAAGAGCCTCTCAGAGTGGCAGTCTCTCAGAAGTCAAGATGGGCAGAGGATCACCAATTCCCCCATGCTGCGCCGAAAAAATAGTGGAGCAATTATCAGAAGAGTTTCTCAGCGAGAAAAATTGCCAAAGAGTTTGAAGTTATCATCATCTACAGTGCATAATATCATCCAAAAGATTCAGAGAATCTGGAACAATCTCTGTGCGTAAGGGTCAAGGCCGGAAAACCATACTGGATGCCCGTGATTTTCACACAGGAATGCTACTGAAATGGAAATCACAACATGGGCTCAGGAATACTTCCAGAAAACATTGTCGGTGAAAAAAATCTATAGGTCAAAAAAGAAGCCATATATAAACATGATCCAGAAGCGCAGGCATTTTCTCTGGGCCAAGGCTCATTTAAAATTGGACAGTGGCAAAGTGGAAAAACTGTTCTGTGGTCAGACGAATCAAAATTTGAAGTGCTTTATGGAAAACTGGACGCCATGTCATCCGGACTAAGAGGACAAGGACAAACCCAAGTTGTTATCAGCGCTTCTGTTCAGAAGACTGCATCTCTGATGGTATGGGGTTGCTGCATGAGTGCGTGTGGCAGGGCAGCTTACACATCTGGAAAGGCACCACCAATGCTGAAAGGTATATCCAAGTTTCTAGAACACACCTATGCTCCCATCCAGACATCGTCTCTTTAGGGAAGTAAGACCTTGCATTTTCCAAACATGACAATGCCAGACCACATACTGCATCAATTACAACATCATGGCTGTGTACGAAGAAGGATACGGTTACTGAAATGGCCAGCCTGGAGTCCCAGATCTTTCACCCATGAGAAAAATTTGGCACATCATAAAGAGGAAGATGCGACAAAGAAGACCTAGACAGTTGAGCAAACTAGAGCCTGTATCGGACAAGAATGGAACAACATTCCTATTCCGTAAACTTGAGCAACTTGTCTCCTCAGTCCCCAGACGTTTGCAGACTGTATTAAAAAGAAGAGGGCATGCAACACAGTGGTAAACATGGCCTTGTCCCAACTTTTTTGAGATGTGTTGATGCCATGAAATTTAAAATCAACTTATTTTTCCCTTAAAATGATACATTTTCTCAGTTTAAACATTTGATATGTAATCCATCTACCCCCCCCCCCCCCCCCCCCCCCCCCACCCCCCCCCCCCCCCCCCCCCCCCCCCCCCCCCCCCCCCCCCCCCCCCCCCCCCCCCCCCCCCCCCACCCCCCCCACCCCCCCCCCCCCCCCCCCCCCCCCCCCCCCCCCCCCCCCCCCCCCCCCCCCCCCCCCCCCCCCCCCCCCCCCCCCCCCCCCCCCCCCCCCCCCCCCCCCCCCCCAAAACCCCCCCCCCCCCCCCCCCCCCCCCCCCCCCCCCCCCCCCCCCCCCCCCCCCCACCCCCCCCCCCCCCCCCCCCCCCCCCCCCCCCCCCCCCCCCCCCCCCCCCCCCCCCCCCCACCCCCCCCCCCCCCCCCCCCCCCCCCCCCCCCCCCCCCCCCCCCCCCCCCCCCACTTGTTTGTATTCTGAATATAAAATATTGAAATTTGAAACTTCCACCTCATTGCATTCTGTTTTTGTTTATATTCACCAATTTGTACAGTGTCCCAACTTTTTTGGAATGGGGTTTGTACAGTTTGACTAGTGAAAATTAAATAACATAAATTTCTCTTCAAATGAGTTTTGACTAGTCAAAATACAATTTAAGATATCTTTAATTCCAAATTTTTAAAAGATATCCAAATTACAATTGTAGATATCTTGAATTGGAATTTTGACTAGGCAAATCATATTTAAAGATATCTTGAATTGGAATTATGACTAGTCAAAACACATTTAAATATAACTGCAATTTAATTATGGATATCCCAATCAGATTTTTGACTTGGAAGAACTAGATTTAGAGATATCTGCATTTAGCTTTGTGACTAGGCGTAATTGCAATGTAGATATCTGGAATTAACAATTTGACTAGTCAAAATACGTTTGTAGATATCTACAATGTGCATGCAAATACACCTTTGTTGAGCCCCACCCCTAAACATTTTATTTAACCAATCCTAGCTTGGGAAACTGTTGTCATTCACAGTTTTGTCTAAGAGTTGTATAATAAAGGTCCCGCATCTTTGGGTGATTTTAAACTGTTTTATACAGAAGTAATTCAAATGTATGGAAATAAAAATGTAGCTGGAGCATGTGTAAAAGTGGTAGGCTATACAGAGAGGACTTAAATATGCTTTTGTCCTGTTTTATATCGTAATGTTGAGACGTAGCCTTTCTGTGGATTAAATTTTGTTAGCCTTTATTTACAAACGAACACATGTCTAAGCTTCATGTCAGCCGTTGCAACATTTGATATGATGTTAAAAGAATCAGTGTCTATTTACATTAAGTGCAATCTTGCCTTGTTGTCAGAGACTGCTTACACTATCGCCCACCAACATGTAATTGGGATAGTTAACAATGATAAACGACGATAAGTCAGCGTCACTTGCAGTGGATTAGCGGGTAAAGTGTGTGCTTTTTGACACGACCGACTGGAGTTCACATCCGCCTTTTGCCAAACATTGTTTCTCCTTTTTTAAGTCTCATATGGTATCGGAAAGGCATTTATTTTCAGTAAAATTTAAGGAAATAATTAAAAAGTTGAAAATAAATATTGGGTAGGGTTGGGTAGGGAGGGCTTTATTGTCCCAGTAAGGTGGCATCCATTTAAAAATTTGATTAAAATTATCATTTACACTCACTACGTTATTATTGCATACTGTTTCATAATGTACTATAATACTAAGGTGCAGATAATTGCCACTATTTGAAATAAGTAGTATAAATAGCAGAAAATCTTGCTATGTTAACATAGTGTAAATATAATCTATAGCTATTTGCACTTAGTGTAAATAGCACATCATTAAAAAAAATACTGCTATTTTCACTTAGTGTAAAGAGAATCCATTGCTATTTGCACTTAGTGTAAATATCATCTATCGCTAAGAAAATATGCTATTTACACCTAGTGCAAATAGCCACTGCCTAAAAGAATACATTGGCGCTCATCACTGAACACAGCAGAATATCATCATCATGGATCTCTTGCTTTAATACAATACAATACTCCCACCTTGTGGGCTATATATGGAAGCTCGTTTCCGCCACTAAATAAAGAAATAATTAATTAATAAAGAAATAGTAACTTTTTATCTCACAGTTATAAAATTTATATCTCGCATTGTCTATATATAGCAATTCTGAGAAAAAAAATCAGAATGAATGGTAAGATAAAAACTGCAAATTACACTACCTTTCTTTAAATAAATAAATAAATAAAAAACATTGTTTTTCATTGTCTAAATATATAATAAATAAATTCAGACGAGCAGTTTGTGATTTTCTACCTTTATTGAACATTACACTGCATTTGGTCCATTTTGCAACATGATTCAGTTAAAACACAGTGCTATACATACATGCATGCTGGAGACCTTTTACCACACAAGGCTGCATCCAGATTTATTTAATAATCCATGAAGCAGCACTTCTTCCGGTAGCTTTTCTCTCCATGACAACAAAAGCAGACTTTTATTATGTTGTTAGCAGTTAGCAGAGTAGGCGGGGAGGAGCTGAGTAAATTTATTCTGATGTCACACACCAGCATTTCGACTAGGAGCAATTGCAATTCAGATATCTTAAACTATAATTGTGACTAGCCGAAATTGAATTAGAGATATCTCTAATTACATCTGCGGATGTATGACGCGTCTATTGAAGATATCTATAAAGTAATTACAGATATCTTAAATGGAGTTTTGACTAGTTATAAAGTATTTAGAGATATCTCTAATCCGATTTCTTACTAGTGCAATTATAATTGCAGATATCTCTAATTGTCATTATGACTAGTCAAATTATAATTATGACTATACAAATAACAGTTGTGACTATCCGAAATTGATAGTCAAAAACAAGTTTTAAATGCTAAAACGGCTTGCGATATACAACTGTAATTTGATTAGTCATAAATAAATTGCAGATATCTACAAATGTATTTTGGATATCTTTAAAAATTTGGAATTAAAGATATCTTAAATTGTATTTTGACTATCAAATCTATTTAAAGATATCTTGAATGGGATTATGACTAGTCAAAACTCATTTGAAGATATCTCTAATTGAATTATCACTAGTCAAATTGTAATTTGAGATATCTCTCATTAGAATTTTAACTAGGCAAATCATATTTAAAGATATCTTGAATTGGAATTACGACTAGTCGTAAAACGAAAATAACTAGTCAAAATGACATTGTAGATATCTTTAATGCATATTACTACTAGTCATAATCACATTGTAGATATCTTAATTCCAATTACGACGAGTCATAATTGCAATATAGATATCTGGAATTACAATTGTGACCATCCAAAATTATATTTATGGATAGTCAAAACAAAGTTTTAAATGATAAAACGGCTTGCCATAGAATCTATTGCCGCTTTCATTGGCTAAGGCCCGCCTATGAGGCCGTTTGACCGACATGTCAAACAACAATCACAGTTCGTTTCGTTCAACGTCACGTGCAACAAAGGAGTTTGATGTTTTGTGATTTTTTGCTTTTAGTTTTCTCCAACACTATACAGTAAAATGACCTGAAAATGAATACAGTGATAGTCAGGGTCAATATAAAGGAACACTTTTTATGAGTGTTGGAAAATGGAACACAGTACAAATGCTAGGATGCATTTTGTTATTTGGGGTGATTTTGCTTTTAGTTTTCTCCAAAACTATACAGTAAAATGCCTTGAAAATGAATACAGTGATAGTCAGGGTCACTCTGAATACATATCCATTGAAAAACTGAGCTAACCTATAAAGGAACTTTTTTATGAGTGTTTAAATATACGGAAATAAACCAAGTGCAACAAAGGAGTTTGATGGTTTGTGATTTTGCTTTTAGGTTTCTCCAAAACTATACAGTAAAATGCCTTGAAATGAATACAGTGATAGTTAGGGTCACTCTGAATACATATCCATTGAAAGAAAGAACTAACCTATAAAGGAACACTTTTTATGTGTGTTGGAAAATGGGACACAGTGCAGTTGCTAGGACGCATTTTGTTATACACACACACACACATAATATATATATATATATATATATATATATATCATATATATATCTATATATATATTTATATATATATATTATATATATGCACGCATATACACACACAAACATGAAATAAAAACAATGAATGAAAATTAATTAATATTAACATTTATAAACATTAATAAACGATTTATAATAATTAATGTACAATACAAACGTTTATGTACAAAAATAAAGTATTGAAAAACTAAAATGAGTTAAAATAAGCAAAATAAGCAAAAGTATAAAGGAAACGTGTGTATGACAGCTTCTTTACATGCATTTTGACTGCTCTCAGCATCCGTACCGTAAGTGCATGATTACACGCGCATGCCAAAAAAAGTCATTTTTGTTTCTAGGCATAACATTAAAGAACGCGAAACACTCGTCTCACGCAAATCCTAATTAATTCAACCAATCCGATGACTACTTCGACACTTCTGAAGTGTTTCCTCTTTTGGTGTCCTATATGATCAGACGTTTAGCCAACAGTCCGTGGTCACAGCTCACCAGCTCACAGGCGACAACCGCGGAGTCCGGTACACTTAGTTTCTGAAAGGAATTATTTGTCAGTCAAAAGAAATAATGCCGGCATGTACTGCTTTTGCTCCTTGGAAGCTCATCTGGCCTATGCTGGGTGAGTAGATTAGTTTATTTACCACGCTATAATTTTTAACATTTGTTGTATGATTGTTTTTAAGAAAAGTTATTCTGTTACGCTGAAACAGACCTACATGAACACACCCCACTTAAATTCAAATATTCGTGTTACTAACACTTTTTCATAGATTTTAATGTTTTAATATCCTAAAGATCATACTTTAAACGTATCCAATTCGGGTTTGTCTACACGTTATATTTTGTTTATCTTATTCTTTGCTCAACAAACCTGACTTACATATACTACTACTCATAATGATAACAAATAAGGATATCTTAATAATAAACAATATTCAATAATAGTATAATTTATGCGGAGAAGAAAACGGGAGAATAGGACCTGCGGTGTATTCCAAAACATGTTGCGCGTAATAAAATAACTAAAATACATAAATACGCCCAGCCTCTGTAGCAACAATGTATGTATGGGTTTTAGTTTGGAAAATGTAAAACATAATTCTTGAGCATGGCTAGTTTTTCTGGTAAAGATCATTTTATTTCTGACCTGAAGAGTTTTCTGCCTAGATACGAGATGACGAACTACGTAACTAGGAAGCAACCTCATAGCTTTCTGTTTGTCTACCATGTGTGGAAAAGGTCCAGTACAGCAGAATAAACTCAATGGAAATGGAAGACCCAAAGAACCAACTGGAAAGAAACAACTAGTTAGCGTTCTGATGTTGGGAAAATCTTAACTGCATTGTTTTTGCCACTAGATGACACTACAATTCCACGAAACATTTACTTGACATTATTCCTATGGCATGCGCGTTTTATCCAAAGCGACTTAACATTGACTACACATCAATGCGATTCATCTTAACGCAAATGGTTGAGAGTTTACTTTTGGAAATGTAATAGGTTATCGATTCCAATTTACAGTACCCTATCTAAAGCTATACAGTATGTAACAATTCAGTGTCGATTTATCTATTTATTAAAGTATGAAGTGTTTGTAACTAATTAGGCTGCATGTGCCTTACTTTTTTATACTTTTCTATATTTTCTAATTGTTTCAACTGTTTATTCACATTTATATCAGGTCAGATATAAGACTGTTTTTGTGCTCCATGGTCACATATTTTATATCAGGTAATTCAACAGGGCAGATCAATTACAATCGAAAAAAAAAAAAAAATAGATGTAATCCCCTTTGTAATCGGTAACGTTTTCATAAGAAACTGTAATTTATATACTTACAAATTTTTTGCTCAGTAACTGTAACTGATTACGATGAATATTTATTTTGAAATTAAATTCTGTATTCCTGTTACATGTTACTATTCACTTTCCAACACTGCCATAAGACCATAAACACGAGAAGTGCCGTTATACAGCTTCAGTCCATTGTTCAAAGTAGTAAAAGTTGGACAGGAAGATAAAAGGAAAACAACCATTCAGACACAGACATATATCAATCTCTTCACTGAAATCTATGATGCTGTGTGTGATAGAGAAGTGATGAACAAGCAGGATAAGCACCATTTTTTTCTAATACTTGCATATTTCCACACTAATCTGGTCCCTAAAATGCCAAGAAATATTACATTCAGTCCTTTTCTTATGGCTCGGCATCGGTTCGACATATTTATTTTATACTAATAATAGGATAAACATTCATGTAATCTAGTGCATGTAATCCAAAATAATTATTGTACATTTAATTTCTTTGGGGTCAATTGTTGGACATATTCAAGTAATATATTCAATCAAGCCGTAGGTGACGTGCCTGGAGCACAAAAGCGTCTTAGTTCCTGGGGTTTATTTGTTAGCCAACATATTCCTCTTTTATGGCTAAAAATCATTAGATATTAAGTAAGATTCATGCTCCATGACGATGATTTTGTAAATTTTAGCTACTGTAATAATCAAATATTTAAAATTTGATTAGAATATGCACTGTTATGACTGTCTTTTCAGAATGCCGTATATAGGAGTCTTTTCATACGATGAACGAATTTTTATGTACAGGCTCAGATTCCATTAACCGAACCTAACAAACATTATATCAATAGAAAGCTTATTTAGTCAGTTGTATAATCTCAAACTTTCAAAAGAATTTACTGAGTTTTGTGGTCCAGAAATCACATTTGCCTGTTTCCTTACATTGTGAATGCCGGAATGTGAGATCTTGAAGCTCATATCTGTAAATATCCCATATCCAACCTTTCTGTTTCTAGATACACATCTTTTTTATCTGTCTTCCGTGTTAGGATCCTTTTTTTTTGAAGTAATTGGACCCAAATGACTTCTAGTGTTTAAGCACACTTGACAATATAACTGATTATGAGTAAATAGTGTTTTAATTAAAAATTCAGCACATCTTGCTATATTTTGTAGTATGGGAACCCACCTGGTGTCAAAAGTTATTCACATTCATTACTCAACGTAGAGTATAGATACTAGGGTTTAAACAAGACTTTTGTAGAAGGGTTGAAGTATCAACTCAAGCTTTTTGACTCAAGTAAAAGTACTGGTTCAAACTACTTAAGTAAAAAGTAACAGTAATGTAAGGAAAGCAAATGCCATGAAGAACCAAATTAGGTCCGCGCCACAGGGGCCCTATTTGCACTACCCCACCTCCTTCAGAAAAATTTTTTTCTAAAGGCCTAGGCTATAATGACTATAATGTTATATTAAAATATTCATTTTGAAAAATTTGGGATCACTAGTTCTACCTTTTCAGACCGCATATATGGCCCATTCTTGAAAAGGCAGCACTTTAGTGCCTTTAACTTCCATCGTGCATTATTGACACGCTGTTTTTTTCTAATTAATGTTGTTCAGTTGCTTTGACGCAATCTTTTTTGTTTAAAGCAATATATAAATAAGTGCTGACTTGACTTGACCCTTGACTTGACGTTTAGATATGTAATGCAATACTATTAAAGACTAGATGCTATGATACAGTTTCCTATAAGTATTGTAATGGTGCAAAAGTCACAAATCATGCATCCCTAGTCATGAGTATGTCATCATTAACACTTTTAAATGGAATGTAAATGTACTCCCAAACATAGCTGCAGAATCTGCGAGGGCAATGGCATGAATTGGTATCCGAGGGGCAGGCTTAGTAAACAATTACCCTTCTATGGTGTCTATGGACACAAAACATTGTGGCTGTCGAGCATGAATGATTATCCGAGTGTTAATCAAATACTGCATTAAAAATTACTCATAATCCTAATGTCCTTCTTGATTGATGCTTCCTGTCATTCGCTAGCATACTTCCTGCTATGTCCAGTGGTTGGGGTGGGGGTAAACGAGTACAAAGTTGGTATAATGCCTACTTTATCACCACATTGGTCAATCCCACAAACTCTAATTTATTCTCAACGGCTCGCTACCGTGCACTACCGTACATTAGGACTTTATTTTTCGTGGCAGGAAGAAGACTAGAAGAGTCGGATTCCGCCTTTTGATAAATCAGGACCAGTAGTGAGAGAATACTACACTTTCTTTTAAGAATATATTTTTTGATGAACCCAACACTGGCTATGTCCTTGCTGGAGTGTGATGTGATGTTGTGTCCATGTGCAGGTGCGATGGATCGCGTACAAACCAATAGGTGTCGGAATAGTATATGTTTATACTTTTTCATCCAACCACATCAAATTCACTTCATCCGGATGGTGCGATTTATCTGGATAGGGTTTTTTTTTTTAAATGATGACAAGCCGGAATGAAAACAAGGCAGAATGAAATAGCAGTAACGAACCTATTTTTAAAATGTAAGGAGTAAGAAAGTACAGATAAATTGCGTGAAAATGTAAGGAGTAGAAGTAAAAAGTAGGCTGAAAAATAATAACTCCAGTAAAGTATAGATACCCAAAATTTCTACTTAAGTAAGGTAACGAAGTATTTGTACTTCGTTACTTGACACCTCTGATAATAACTGACAAGGTCTCAAATGTAAATTTAGGGAACTTAGGAAGGAAGATCTGGAAAATGAACATAATTATTAAACAGTCCTTTTGTAGGCTATATCAGGGTGTCATTTTTCTTTTTTATCTTCTTTTTAAAAAAAATTATTTTAATGTAGCCTAATTGTGAATTCAGTGTTGCTGTAACTCTTAAAGTGTGGATTTTGAACACAGGTTTTATGTGGTGATTTTTAATTTGAGATGATGAATTTAAATTCTCTCTGTTTGTGTCTCTGTCCACAGGAACGCACTCTCTGAGATACTTCTACACTGGGTGTGTCTTCTGGAATCATTGACTTCCCAGAGTTTCACTGCAGTTGGTCCTGGTCGATGAAGGCAGGTTTATGTACTTTGACAGCAACACAAGAAAGGCTGTGCCAAAGACAGAGTGGATCAGACAGAATGTGGGAGAAGATTACTGGGACAAAGAGGCTCAGATTGATATTAAAGCACATCAGATCTTCAAAATCAACATCCAGAACATAAGGGTACACTTCAACCAGTCAGCAGGTAAGTTAGTCACAAACACCTACACACAGTAGAAGCCATTAGTTTAACTTGACAGTGGGGGGGGGGGTCCTAGTTTTGAATATTTTGCATACTAATGACATATTACAGCTACCATTTACAATACCTTTTACTTTTATTTTATTTTATCTGTATTAAAGAGGTGTTTGCTAAATAAACACTAATATCCACTAAGGACAGAAATGTTCAGTTTTGTCTTTTTCATTGTATAGGGATATTTGTAGTATTTCACATTGAGACACTTTTATAATTTAATCGTATTTGTGACTCAAACATTGTATGTTTCAGTTTTGGCAAAAAGGTGGTAAAACAGCAGACCACACACACAGATACCCAAACATACGTATTGTCACACACATCCTAGTAATATCTAAGTCTCTTTAAGACAAGTCTTGTCACTTGGCGGCCATCTTTGAAATGGCTCTCGGGATCCAAAGTGCACTCCTATCTCTTTGAATGAGGAACATCAAATTCTACAAAACTGCTCATAGGCTTGCGATTGAAATCACCAAAGAAATCTGATAACAACTGTGTCATAAATGTTGTTTATTTTGCTCAAATAGCTTTATAAAAAGCTTATTATTCAGGCTAGATCAGCCAGTGCACATGTGCAGTCCTAAGAGCACGTCTCAGAATGCTGACTGTTTCTATAGCAACCGGGATGCTTCTAATGGCAACTGCAGTGACGTGCTGACTTTACCGATTAGTGACTGCTTCCTGTGATTGAGCGTTGCATTTTTTCCCCATTCAGAACTATAGGAGTGACATGTCTTGGGTATTCTGTAGTCTTTGGTAATACTACGTAACACTATTTCAGCGCTATTTCTACCAAAGAGGATGTTCTTCATAATGTGTGTCTTTAACAGCCAGTCAGAAACTTTACTGATCTGAGTCACACAAACCTGAATTACACACAACACAGAAACAGCTCATGCTTCAGTTTGACTGGACGAGATGAAAATCACATGACATCTGCTCAGGGCTGGGGAGTAACAAAATACATTTAACAGCATTATGTATTTAAAATACAAAATATGGGTAACTGTATTTTTCGTTATAATTACATTTTAAATAAGGGGTAATCAGATTACAGTTACATCCGAAAAGTATTTTAGACTACCAAAGTGATTACTTTTATTTAACTAATTTCCTTAATTTAATACTTAAGTAAACAGTCTGGGGATTTTAACCAGTATGGTAACTGATTCTTCGGAAAAAAATAAATAAATAAAAACTGCATGCAGCAGCCTGTTCATTTAGCAGAGGATAAGCGAAATAAAGACTTTATTAATCCAACACAGGGGTAATCCAACATGGAAACAGGAGAAGACACACGTATGTAACTTGTAGACCCGACAAACACAGACTGACCAGACTATGTACCTTTTAAAGACAGGATAATTGGGGAAACAGGTGAGTGGAATAATGACTAATTAACAAGGACAATGGAACACATGGGGAAGAAACTAGAAACCTGGGAACTAATCAAACCTAACATGGGAGACAGAAACTGGGTCACAGGGGCAAAAACACACTAAATGAGTCCAGGGATGTGACATTACTCCCCCCTCCCGGAAGGTGCATCCTTGCACCGTATAAACAACAGAGGGAGGCGTGGGTGGGATCTTGGGAGGAGGTTCCGGTGGAGGACGGACTCCCTGGAGGGGTCCAGCAGACAGAGACGACGGAGGGAGGAGCCAGGGAGGAGACAGGAGGGACCTGGAGCAGGAGGAGCCCAGCAGGACCTAGGCCACAGCCATAACAGCCCAAGGTGGAGCCGACGGTGGGAGGAGCCATGGAGGAGGTATGGCCGCCGACTCCAGGGGGCCGAGCAATGGCGGCGGAGCAGGTGGAGGAGGAGCCCAAGGCAGAGACGGAGAGCCGAAGAGCCAGGGTGACGGGGAGGATCCGGAGGTCCTTGGCAGAACTGATGGCTCTGGCAACCCACGACAAAACCAGAATCACGAAGGGCATGGAGCTGGAGCCAGAGGGAACAGAGCCTGTGTACTGAGATGAAGATGAGGGGATGAAGGAGCCTGACGGAGCCAGTGGGACGGAGGGACCGAGGCGAAAGCCAGGAGGAGTGGAGTCCCGATGCATAGGATGGTCGACGCCAGACCAAGGCGGAGCCGGAGGGACGAAGGGAGCCAAAGCAGAGCTTGTGGACTGCTGGGCCACAGTGGAGAGGAGGGAGCTAGGAACCATAGTGGAGCCGACAGGTCAACGGGCCAAGGTGGAGTCCAAGTCGAGGGCCTCAGAGGCTGAAGGTGGAGGTGAGGGAGACTCCGGCCATACTGATGCTGGAGGATGGCAGTCCCGTGGAGCTCACACTGCAGTGATGGTGGGCTGAGGGCGAGCAGAGGGGCTGCCAGACGACAGCGGTGGAGGAGGCAGGAGCGGGAGGGAGGGCGGGCATTTTGGAGGAGCGGCCAGAGGAGGACACATCCTCAGGGCTGGACGAGGAAACCACTGGTGAAGAAGGAGGGCTGGATGGGACCAGCGAAGATGGAGAGAGGAGAGGGGGGCAGGTCATCCTCCACTTCAGAGTCCCAGTCTATAAAATCTACTTCCTCATTTTGGCCCTTTTGGCACTCCATATTTTTTGCTAACCCCCAGTTTGGCGATGGCGCGGGGGCGGAGCTCCCACTCCACACTCACACCCATCCACGGCTTTGCTCCCTCGTGGTGGGCACTGTCGTCGTCGGCTCTCTCGCACCTGGTCTGACAGGTTGCGCTCCTGGCTCTCAGTCATTGGTGGGCTCAGACTTATGCTCCGTACCGTGGGGAGATGGTGGGCTGGGCTCATATACCCATAAATATGTACAGGTAGATGCCCCATTCGACTGCGCCAAGCACGTCGACGCGTCCGCCATCTTTAACGGTCAACTTGACGTCATTCACAATAATAAGCAATGAATATCTGAAGATGCCACAATCCTGCAAAGCCGATGGTTGTAAAAACCGCAGGGATTTAAATTCCCGAAGAAACGGGACAACCTTTCACAGGTGAGAATGTGTTGGTTTGTATTTTTAGATGTTTTAACTCAATATTATGAGTTTTGATACATTGGTAACTTGTTACTGTTATGGTGAAAGACGTCAAGTTGACCTTTTGAATATGGATCATATAGTGGTCCATAGAAACAGTTGCTAATGAGGCATCTACGAATACATATCTGTGATTATACCTATGTCATACCCATGTCATTATACAAATTTGTGTTCTCATAAACCACACACACACACACACACACACACACACACACACACACACAAACACACACACACACATCAGTCTCTCGCTGCAGCTGCTCCAGATTTATCAACTATTAAATCTATAATAAACCTTCAATGGAAATAAAATCTTCAATGAAACTTAATAAAAATAAGTATTTATGTCTAAAAACAACTAGATAATTGGTAAGCCTTTTTATATAGAGCTTTAATGAGAATTTAGTAGCTAAACATGGAGTTGCAGATGCTTTTTCTATTTTGAATATGATCGGATGATATTAATCTGCCTTCAAATATTGGATTTTAAAAGCACTGTCTCTATTTTAACATAAAATATTGCCTTAATTAAAAAGAAATATAAAAATGTTATATATTTTTTTGTTTCAATGGGGAAAAAAATATCACAATTCTAGCATAAATATTAACTAGTGCTGTGAAATTATCTCAAAATACAAAATAAAAAATATTATTGAACAAAAATATATTACATTGATTTTAGTGAAAATAAAAATCGTTACATTTCAGGTGCTCAAACTTCAAGCAAGAGATTCAAATTTAAATCTACTTCAAACTTCATGCTTTTTGCAACATAAAGTTTGTCTTGACAATTTTTTTAATCTAGTTCTTATTTTGTAAGAAATTAACTGGTTCTGCTTTGCAAACAGAGGGGGAAAAGTGAAATGTGTGAACAGAGACACTTTAGATGAGATAAATATTAGAAAAAAATAGTTTTTGTTTCAATGGTTAAAAAAAAAAGATAATTATTGCATAAATATGAATTAGTACCATGAAATTATCTCAAAATAGAAAATAAAAAATATTATTGAACAAAAATAAATTACATTGATTTTAGTGAAAATAGAAATAAGTTACATTTCAGGTGTTCAAACTTTTAAAGCAATTAAAATTTAAAACTACTTCAAACTTCACACTTTTTAAAACTGCTTTCTCAAAGCAACATAAAATTTTTTTTAATCTAGTTCTTCTTTTGTTAGAAATGAACAGGTTCTGGTTTAGGAGCAGATGAGAAAAAGTGAAATGTGTGAGCAGAGCTGCTTTAGATGAGATTAATTGATCTGACGGGACGTCCTGCTGATTTCTCAAAGAATCATTTTCTATGAATCACAGGATCTTCATGATATTAAGCGTTTCACGTCGTCACTCTGTCTCTGTGTGGTGTTCCATATTACTCAGATAAAGCAATACTGTCTCCGTTCTCTCCTCTACACTGGAGTTATTTACAGATCAACAGAAATAAACAAAAATAATTAAATGAATACCACGATCATTGTATTGACATGTGTTGCTGTAAAGATATTAGACATCAGACATAATTCCTAAGTGCGACCCTAGCACACATTTAGAAACAAACTTTGATCTGTGTTCTTTTAGTATAACATCTGTAACCATGTTCTCTCAAACATGTTTCTTATGCTCATATGTTTAATCAGCAGCAGCACTGAACACTGTTTATGCAAAAAACAGCCCATGTTGAGTCTTACTTTCACCTTCAACTGAATAACCTTACGCTGTCAAATATTTTAATGCTGTGAACTCTGCATACATGCACATTATATGTAATCATGTTCATCTATTCACTTCTTTTGAATACTAGTATATTTTAGTACTAACTATAATTGCTGTAATCTTTATGTGGATGTTTGGTTTGGTGTAAATTCTGCTCAGTTATCAAGTCTTAAGATTATATTAGAAGAAATTAAAAATGGTGAGTATGATTTATCATGTTGTTTCTCTCTTCTCAGGTGTTCACTCGTGGCAGCTGATGTACGGCTGTGAGTTGGATGATGATGGCACCCAACGAGGATACTATCAGTATGGTTATGATGGAGAGGACTTCCTCAGTCTGGATAAGAGCACCCTCACCTGGACTGCTGCTAATCCTCAAGCTGTCATTACCAAGAACAAATGGGAGACTAAAGAAAGACAGTTTGCAGAATACTGGAAAGGATATCTGGAGAACACATGCATTGAGTGGCTGCAGAAGTATGTGAGATATGGGAAGGACACTCTGGAGAGAAAAGGTAAGAATATCAGTTGCTTTGATAATCACTGCATAGTGAGCACTCATCGTTACAGCATTTACCTTTTCACCCAGGAAATAAAACAGGTCTGCATTCCCTTGCTTAAAAACTAAAACATGATGTAAATGCATGCAGGATGTCAAGAGGGTGTTCGAATCACATTTTGATATTTAAGATATAATTATACATATTGTTACATGTTGTTGTATATTAACATGCATATCTGGTATTTGTGAGGGATTTTTTATCATATAGTAATTGCAGTCCAATTGACATTTTCATTTAAATGTTCATCTATGTATCCAAACAAACGTCAGCTCAGCTCATGCGCAGTGCATCAGGACTGGAGAAAGAACTGCTAGAATGTCACTGGAGCTACAGGAGTATAATTGTCATTTTGCCTTGATAACACTCTCTCTCTCTGTCTCTCTCTGTCTCTCTCTCTCTCACACACACACACACACTCTCTCTCTTTCTCTCTCTCTCTCTCCCTCTCTCTCTCTCTCTCTCTCTCTCTCTCTCCTCTTAGATCTCTCTCTCTCTCTCCCTCTCTCTTCTCTCTCTCTCTCTCTCAGTCTCTCCTCAGGTGTCTCTGCTGCAGTAGTCTTCCTCGTCTTCAGTCAAATGTCATGCCACAGGTTTTTTCCCCAGTGGAGTAACAATCTCCTGGCAGAAAAATGGACAAGAGCATCATGAGGATGTTGATCTTGGTGAGCTTCTTCCCAATGAGGACGGGACCTTTCAGAGGACGAGCACCATCAGAGTTTCACCTGAGGAGTGGAAGAACAACAAGTTCAGCTGTGTGGTGGAGCATCAGGGCAAAACCATCAGAAGCATTCTGACAGATGGTAAGATTCACGGATTCACTATTGTAAGCGTGATTGTCTTGAGTAGATCTTGAACCTAAAAAAATGTTAATGGAAATCATTTGCTATTGCCAGTCTCTGATTAGTCTGCACTAATGTACTGCAGATATCACAATCATAGATGCTGTTTTTGTATCTGCTGAAATCTGAAACCTTTACCAGTTTCTAAGATTATCAGAGTCTTTAATAAGCTGATGTTTTCATTTGATCAGATTCTTCAGCTTCTGTCCCCATCGGCATCATTCTTGGTGCTGTTGCTGGTGTCCTCCTGTTGATTGTCACTGCTGTTGCTGGATATAAGGTCTATCAGAAAAAGAAAGGTGAGAGAAACTCAGACTATTGACTACACTGTATGTTTTACACATTTGTGTGCTAATATTTCATCTTTGGGGATTTCTGTTTTTCAGGCTTTAAACCTGTCAATGGTAAGTTTTTCATGTTCTCCATCTGATATGTTTAACAAATGGGCTCTGTCAATCATGATATGGTTAATAGTAATGTTTATTTTATTTTTCACAAGTTTTTGGTAATATAAAATCAAAGAGTAAGTTGAAATATATGCATAGTTCCACAATATTTTTCTTTAGATATATCTAATAAAAAAGAAATTGTGCAGCTGTGTGATGTAGCTGTACTGTCATGATATTGTAATTTGTGTTTTCTGTTCTAGCCTCTGATGATGGTTCAAACAGCTCAGCTCGTTCAGATACAAAAACATAAAGATGTAAGTGTATTATAATTATTATTCATTATTGCAACTGTTTCAGTCATGTGAAATCAATTAAATATAATATGTTTTTGGCATTTTAGGAGATGTTGACCAGATGAGTGCAAGAGATGAAGTAAAAATGAGCTCATCCTGCTGTCCATCTTGTTTATAACACACAAACACACACTTTCTCTCTATCACACACACACACAGGATCATAGATTTCAGTGACAGGATTGGTTTATATCATGGTTCCATATTAATCACATCTGCAAAAGTTTTTGTTTCATCACACTTTATGTTCATCTTTTGTTTTTCTTTAACTGGATGAACTTGTTCATTTTAGGACGACATGTTGATCTCAGAACTTAACTGTAAAATGTATATATTTCTCTTTGGTGACAAAACCAGAGAAAGCCAAGAATACAAATACTTGATTTGCAAGTTTGATTAATTTGTAGGATTTGTGATATCAGTATTGATTGTGAAAAAAGAGACACTTTTGAATGTGTGTACAGTCAGTCATAGTATAGTATAGCAGTCATCTCTTGTGTGTATGAGATGTTTCTAGCGAGACTATTTCTGTAGGAAATAAAATATTAAATAAATCAGGGGAAGGCTAACAAGTCATGGAAAACTATCTCCTGCGAACTTAAAATAACTTCTGGACAGTACAGTAAACAATAGATATTTTCCTTGATTTGAGGTTACTTAATCTAAATTATGTAAATATTTTTGTATATTGATTGCCTTTAAAACATTGTAATCTTATTTTGATTCTTTAAAAATAAACAAACTTTACAAAAAGGGGCAAGTGGTGAATGTCTATCATTCTGTTGTCAAAACAGTATCCATATTTCATCAGAATCTATTAATTAACTTTTGCTTCGAATTCAACAGAATATTCTATAATCACGGATCTATGATGTTAAAATGCATGATTCCTTCCCAAAGTTGATATGAAATATTATTCGGAATCAAAATGACTATATTCACCACTGCAGGCATGCAGCAGAATTTGTAGAAATTTTGTTGGTGAAATGTATATTCACAATGAACACAAGACGGACGGAAGAGTTGCTCAGATATGTGACACCAGAAAAATATAATTTAACACTTTAAAGAGCACTTAAGGGTCACTCTTTTGTGAAAGTATATTCCAAAGAAAATGATAGATGACAATCTCCATTTCCTGATATGGCCTTTAAAAAAAATAAACAACGCTAAATTACAGCAAGTTTTATTTTTACTTGAAAACAAAAACCCATAGCTGTTTGCTGTTGTAGATTAAATAAATTAATGTATAGTAATTTATATAAATTTATCTAGCTGTATTTACTGACTTGCCATTGTCAAATTCTTAGTACTTTTATTAAAACCACTAATTCATTGATAATCCCCCAAACATTCCTGCTCACACTGAGACGGTTTCCATCTGCTGTTTTTCTCTAGTTACCAAATACAGCAAATGATTTGATTCACTCAGTTCTACCTAAAGCAACTAAAGGCCTTCAGTAATATTGGACAAGTATGGCACATTCTACATTTACAAATTTTCATATTTTTTTGTTAAAGTGAAACAAAAATGTAGATAAGAGTAAACTTTTTAATAATGCTTGATTTAAGGATGTAACTTAAAAAGGACATAATATTCATGTTGTTCCAAGGTAACTGAGCTTCCATAATTGTAATGGTGTCTAGGTTTTGTGTATGTTCATGGACCTAAATCACACATCTGAGTCTCTTTTAAGGACACTATCCATATCACTGTCACATTCAGACTGTTAATACCTAAAAAGTGCCTCTACCTACAGCAATAAGTTTGGTCTCTATTTCGAACTGTCAAATACCAAAATAATGAAATTATATTATATATTTGTATACCTTACTCGTGTTATACCTTGTTAACATTTATTAGTTAACTGTATTAGTTAACATTTACAATACTTGCACAGCATTTATTAATCTTAGTTCATGTAAATAAGAGCATGATCATCGCACAGTGTGTTTGCAGTTAAGACCCATGTTTACTGACCAACCAATAAAAAACGTGACATGGCGCAAAAACATAAAACTGCTTACCTCAAGCTCTTATTCCTTCCTCTTTCGACGACGCTTCCACTTTTTTCAGCACACATAAAAACTACCACTGTCAAAGTGTGATTCATTATGCTCTTTTTGTTCACCACTAGTGCATGGGAATGACATTTTATTCTTCTATAGAAACGTGCGTCATAGCTTATAAGTCAATAGGTATCATCATCGTACAGTATGCATGCATGTCGTACCCAAGTTTATTAGATCCATGTCGCACAGTTCGACCAGCGATGATCTTATAGGATTTACAATAGAAAAAAAATAGGGTCCTCTATGCAGAAATTCAATTTGAAATTGCTCTCCAGTGGGTGGGGGTTGGATGTGGATGGTGACGCCATGCTAGCTGATGCCAGATATCAACAAAAATTACAGCATACATAGCTTTTGGTTACTATGCAAACCTTGTTTCCGTCACATAATAAAAAAGTAAAAATGGCACTTGTGACCTTTTTATCTCACAATTTGGACTTCTGTTCTTGGAATTGCGAGTTTAGATTTTACAATTTAGACTTAAGATAAATTCACAATCGCAAGAAAAAAGTCTGAACTGTGAGGTAAAAAAAATAACAATTACCCTTTACCCTTTATATTCCATGGCAGAAATAAATTTTCATAGGTTTCACATATGTACGGGGAAAAAAAACCAACAAACATAAAAATGCACAGTCCAGCACACATTCTTACTCCTCTCCCCTACCTTTTCTTCTCCCTTTTTCTGATCCAACTAAATGCAACTGCTCAATTTACAGTTTACGAAACCCTTTGAGTCTCAAATACTAAAACATGCTATTTTCTTGAAACTACATAAAAATCCATGTCAGACCAACACAATTACCCCAAATGTTGCCCCCAACTAGTCAAACACAGTTGTCTGAACAAAGAATTTCATATTGTTGAAATGTTAAAGGGGTCATATGATGCTGATAAAAAGAAATTTGGTGTAATGAAATGTGTTTTTGCAGTTTAAGGTAAAAAAGAAAAAAAACATTATTTTCCACATACTGTACTTTATTGTTTCTCCTCTATGCACCGCCTTCTGAAATGCATTGATTTTCACAAGGCTCATCGCTCTGAAATGCAAGGTGTGCTCTGATTGGCCAGTTATCCAGCGCGTTGTGATTGGCCGAATGCCTCAAGCATGTGACAGAAATGTTACAAACATATTGTGATGCCCTGTCCGGCTGGAGCGACGAGACATAAACATAAAACCCATTATAAACGTGATATAAACATGATTTTCTAGTCAAGTCCTCTTTTGGAAGGCCAAACAAAGTAGTTTTGCTTTCACTACCAAACACACAGCGTCACACGCCGTGGCCGGCTTGAGTGAGCAGAGGCCGGAGGCCTAGTGAGCCATGGTCTAGTCTAACCTGATGAAAAAATATTAATTTAATGTTATCCACGTAATATTTCATCTGCTGCAACACCGTGAACTTTTATAATGATACGTTTGGTCATTAACTTTTAAATGTATCATTATGTAAACACATTAGCAGAGTTCTCGGCATGAAAGACCAGTGAATAGCAGATCAACGTACCTCTTAATTTCTCTCCAATACGGTAGGAAATCAAATTAAACAAAATGTGGATGATGTTAACTGTGACAAGATGATTGACAGGGCAGTTTAAACAGTGACATAATGCACGTAACTAAGCAACAGAGCATCCATTAAAGAAGCAGCTATGACGAAGTAGTATGTCCCAAAGCTTGCCTACTATTCTTCTACATACTCTTCACAAAAAGAGTACATACTTTTAGGGCATAGTATACAGTAAGTAGGCAAATTGGGATGCAGCATGTCTTTGTGCCATTTGAATGCAACACTCTGTTGCGGTGTTACATGTTTTTATTTAAAGGTATTGTAACCTCTTAGAACATACACTAAAATCACCAAACTACAAAAATACTGTACAGCAAAACCTAATCTAACAAAAGCTGAAGGATTTGTACAAAAAGGTTAGAAGTAGTTAAAATCAATTATTAATAATGTCAATCAACAAGAGCTACATCATCAAACATTTGCAGATTAAAAAAAAAATTCTTCAGTCTCACAAACCAAGTCATTTGAAAGAGGTCTTGATATCCACATCATTTATGTAATTTAGCTTTAGTTTTAGTTCGTTAGATCTGCATAATTTACACTTCACCACAAAATGTTACTAAAAATTCTGATCTCTGTACTAAAAAACATGGCGACTAAATAAATAGTCATTTGAGCGAGTAGTTGTACCAGAGAGGATGCCGTTCCAGGACCTCATATAGGACCCTAATGCATTGGATGATCAATGTCTGGCCAAATTATAACTCTTACCTCTTAGCAACAAAGTTAAATTGCAGAAAGCAGTATTTGGGAGAAAAAGAAAAAAATGGAAAGGTCTTAGAAATATGGTCACATTGCTACTGCTAGTGATTCAAATGTCATCAAAGTCTGAATAGGGATCTGTACATTGCGCTTAGAGACAAAGCGCCTGGGAGACGAACTTTGCTTAACAGAATCATTAATCTAACTTGCTGTGTGGTGCTGCAGTCATCAAAAGTCTGATTAAGGCAGCGATTCATTGTAGTTTAGACACATTTTAGGGGACAGCGTCTAGAAACGGAGGCAAAGCTCCTGGAAGACGACCTTAAACACAGCTTGCAAATGAAAGTATTCAGGTATAGGATTGAAAGTGAAAATGACAATTAGTTTAATCAATAAATAAATCAGAAAACCTAAAGTCAAAAATATATTTTTTATGGAGGTCTTAAAAAGTCTTAAAAAGTTTTAAATTGTACAAGAAAGTCTTAATTATGATTTCAGGAGGTCTTAAATTTTAAAAAGTTTTAAATTGTACAAGAAAGTCTTAATTATGATTTCAGGAGGTCTTAAATTCGGGCAGACCAGAATTGCGATACAGCTTAATGTGACGATTAAACTTCAAAAGGCTATAATTTTCTTAAATAAATATTCAAAGTCCGGTGCTGCGCTGCTTTGTGTTCTGCTGTTACCGGGGAAACCGATCTTTGAGCAAGGCACCGAACTCCCAACTGCTCCCCGGGCGCCGCAGCACTCTGGATGAGTTAAGCACGAATTCTGAGTATGGGTCACCATACTTGGCTGTATGTCACGTCACATCACATCACATCACATCACATGTATCTTTACTGAGGAGAAGCTTGAGTTTGGTCACTTTGCCATCAAGCCCAGAGTGGTGGAGTGTCACAGTGATGTTTGTCCTTCTGTGAGTTTCTCCCATCTCCATATAAGATCATGGAGCTCAACCAGAGTGTCCATCACTGTCTTGGTCACCTCTCTAACCAAGATCCTTCACCCTTCTCCTTCGACTGGCCAGGAGGCTAGATCTAGGAAGAGTCCTGATTGTTTCAAACTTCATTCATTAAGGATTATGGAGGGCAAAATGCTCCTGTGAACCTTCAACACAGCAGAATTTATTTGTATTCTTCCCCAGATCTGTCTCAACACAATCCTGTCTCTCAGCTCTGCAGGACCATTCCTCTGACCTCATGTCTTAGTTTTTGCTCTGACATCCATTTCAGCTGTTAAACTTTATATAGACAGATGTGTATGCCTTTCCAAATCATGTCCAATCAACTGAATTTGCCACAGGTTAACTCCAGTCTGAGTATAGAAACATCTCAAAGATCTCAGTGAAACTGGAATGCTCCTGATCTAAATTTCAAGTGACAAAGCAAAGGTTAAGAAAACTTGTGCAATGTAATTTTTTCAGTGTTTCCTTTTTAATAAATTTGCAAAGTAGTGCTAAATCCGGGTTTTGCTTTGTCATTACGGTAAGTGGGGTGTAGATTGATGTGAAAATAAATATTTAAAGCAGTTTAACATAACCCAACATAACAAAATGTGAAAAAAATGAAGGTGTATGAAGGCTTTCTATAGGCACTGTATGCATAAGCGGTTCATTTAATAGTACTTGCTATTAAATTCTGTATATTATTATTATTAAGGAATTATGTATTTGTTTAATTTTATACACTTCATTATTGTCCTAACCAACTCCTAACCCTAAACATACCCATTGGCAACCTTCCTGAAATATTTAACCTAATTTATGTCAATATAGTCTACATATATTCTAGTTTTAAATTCAGTTTTCTTGGAAAGAAAGACTCTGAGCAAGACGTCAGTTCATTAGCCACAGCACAGCACTTCACGTAAGATGTGTGACCCACTTAAAGTGCAGTAAACGGTAAAACAATAGTTGTATAAATTAGTGTGATTATTAGTACTTTAATAAATGTAAAATAATTTGAATACAAATACTAATGTACAACATCTAGCAGCACAATGAACGGTTTTGCACAGCTAAATAGACTAAATGGAGATTGCTGACACCCCCTCGAACACTCAAGTTTCACGCTAGCTCTTACATTAAAAATAAGATGGAAAGATAAAAAATTAATAGTTTCCATAGATCTAGTCTTTGCATCTGTTTGTTTGATGTTTGAATCAGGTCCTAGAAATGCGGTCCTAGAACTGCAGAAACCTCCGGTATTGCAGAAACATTGGGTTGTTTTTTTGTTCAGACTAATGTGAAAATCAACTCAAACTGGTTGGTTGATAAGAAGATAATTTGTTATAAAAATCTAAACAGTAAAATGTTTATTTGTTATTTAAATAATATTAATAATTGTTTAAATTAATATAATAATACTTTTGACTCATCCATTTTCTTAAAAGTGGCTGAAAAGCGCTGAAATGTGAACTGTATCATTTTATAAAACTTTTTGGTTTTGTGAAAACTTGTATCTGAACCATAAATCATGCTTTTTACAGTCATTTTACAGTTTAATAGTTTACCATAGACATTGCCCTACCCTGCTCATATGGTGATATATTTATTTGTGCAGGCCTTAAAAAAGGTCTTAAAAAGACGTAAATTTGAGCTAAAAAATCCTGCAGCAACCCTGATATACAGGTGCTGATCATATAATTAGAATATCATCAAAAAGTTTGATTTATTTCACTAATTCCATTCAAAAAGTGAAACTTGTATATTATATTTATTCATTACACACAGACCGATATATTTCAAATGTTTATTTCTTTTAATTTTGATGTTTATAACTGGCAACTAAGGAAAATCCCAAATTCAGTATTCAGAAATCTTGGCCAACTAAAAAGTATAAAAATTAAAAGTATGAGCATGTACAGCACTCAATATTAACTTTTTCAGAAATTAATTGTAAGGATATTTCTTAAAAAAAAAAAAAAAAAATTGATCAGTCTGTGGCACTGCTCAGATGTTATGAGAGCCCAGGTTGATCTGATAGTGGCCTTCAGCTCTTCTGCATTCTTGGGTCTGGCATATCACATCTTCCTCTTCACAATACCCCACAGATTTTCTATGGGGTTAAGGTCAGGCGAGTTTGCTGGCCAATTAAGAACAGGGATACCATGGTCCTTAAACCAGGTAATGGTAGCTTTGGCACTGTGAGCAGGTGCCAAGTCCTGTTGGAAAATAAAATCTGCATCTCCATAGAGTTGGTCAGCAGCAGGAAGCATGAAGTGCTCTAAAACTTCCTGGTATACGGCTGCGTTGATCTTGGACCTTAGAAAACACAGTGGACCAACAACAGCAGATGACATGGCACCCCAAACCATCACTGACTGTGGAAACTTTACACTGGACCTCAAGCAACTTGGATTGTGTGCCTCTCCTCTCTTCCTCCAGACTCTGGGACCCTGATATCCAAAGGAAATGCAAATTTTACTTTCATCAGAGCACATAACTTTGGACCACTCAGCAGCAGTCCAGTCCTTTTTGAAGCGAGATGCTTATGACGCTGTCTGTTGTTCAAGAGAGGCTTGACACAAGGAATGTGACAGCTGAAAACCCATGTCTTGAATACATCTGTGTGTAGTGCTTCTTGAAGCACTAACTCCAGCTGCAGTCCACACTTTGTGAATCTCCCCCCACATTTTTGAATGGGTTTTTGTTTCACAATCCTCTCCAGGGTGCGGTTATCCCTATTGCTTGTACACTTTTTCTCTATCACATCTTTTCCTTCCCTTCGCCTCTTTATTAATGTGCTTGGACACAGAGCTCTGTGAACAGCCAGCCTCTTTTGCAATGACCTTTGTGTCTTGCCCTCCTTGTGCAAGGTGTCGATGGTCGTCTTTTGGACAACTGTCAAGTCAGCAGTCTTCCCCATGATTGTGTAGCCTACAGAACTAGACTGAGAGACCATTTGAATGCTTTGCAGGTGTTTTGAGTTAATTAACTGATTAGAGTGTGGCACCAGGTGTCTTCAATATCAAACCTTTTCACAATATTCTAATTTTCTGAGATACTGAATTTGGGATTTTCCTTAGTTGTCAGTTATAAACATCAAAATTAAAAGAAATAAACATTTGAAATATATCAGTCGGTGTGTAATGAATAAATATAATATACAATTTTCACTTTTTGAATGGAATTAGTGAAATAAATCAACTCTTTGATGATATTCTAATTATATGACCAGCACCTGTATATCACTTTATTACATCCTTTGAATTAACTTTGTTGATAATAATCTGCAGATGAATTATCATTTCTAATTCTCTAGCACTCTGTAGAGATTATATGATTAGGATCTATAGGAGCCCTAGAACTTTCCTTCAGTGTTTACTTCAGTAAGGAAGATCCTGTTATAAATGCCTGTAAAAGTAAGAGACCCCAAATACTTTTTTGGGGTCAATACATTTTCTAATTTAATCATTAGTTTTTAAGGCAACTTCATTGACACACGCAATCAGAGTAAAAGTTTTATTACTTAAATTTGATCAGAAATTATCATCTGATGCAACCGTTATGAAGAGAAAATAATTGCAGTGTATGTATGTTTTTCTGATGGCTTAGAAAGCAGTTACATTAAAAGCTCAAACTCCAGCTGGACACTCCTGGAGCTTCAGCACGATTCACAGGAGATGACAGTTTGTCAGGCGTACTTAAATTATGGTTATGAACAAAACAAACAGTGTTTAGTTTGAGCAGTTGAAATATTTTTTTACCAGAAACCAACAAAAGGTGTTTTTCTTTGAAAATTGACTTTTTACTTTGCTTTGTTTCAGAGAAATCTTAAAGATTTTGTGAAAAATGACTTTGAGTACCATATAATACTGTATGTGTCTCAACTTGCTGTTTTCCTCAGGTGTGCACACATTCCAGAAAATGCACGGCCTTTTATCTTGAATTTCCACACAGAGGTACGCAATAATGTAGGGAGGATGTTTTCTTTGGTCTTTGATATAGCACTATCCGCTATTTAATTAGAAAAACATTCATAATTTCTATCTAACCAAGTTTGAAAATACTTGGTCGTCGTTTGGCGCAGATTAAACCTAGCATAATATTTTGAACCTCTTAGAATATACATAAAAACTCGTGTTTTAGTCTTTCTAGTAGATATTGATGTCCACTAGGTGGCGCTCCGAGCAGACATTAGTATTCGAAACCCTTCATGTTGAGGATTTCATCATGATGTCACGTGCTTTCTCGGAACAGAGTACATTTAAGGACACGGGGAAACACCATCTCTTATGTCTCTTGTAGCGTGGTAACAACAGATAATCAAACCTGTATAGCATGAGCAGTATAGTTTTATACATTCTGTATTTTGTGCATGTCTTTATTAAATTTTTTTAAAGTGTGAAAAATTTATACCCAAGCTTGCTCTTTGAAGGATGAAGGATTTGTCAAAAAAATGTTCAAATCACATTGAAGAATGTTTCCTTGATTTCTCTCTTAGCAAAACGTACAGTTTGGAGAACAATCTTCTTTAAATTGGACGTTTTTGTGATCTTAATTTAAGTATTCACGGTATTCTAGCTATTTTTGTTTGCATATTTGCAGCTAATCCTCCTCCATAACTATCATATCGTCATCAGTTCTTAATAAACTTTAATATTTTGTAAATATAGAACATTTAATCTTTCAAGAGGAGGGAAGAATACATGTTAGCCTTCATTTGGACATTAGGCCAGTAAGAGTTTTAGTTTTAGTGTGCATTAATTCCACTCTAACATAGTCTTATTTTATTAGTTATATGTAATGCAATGATAATATGTGATGTAATTTATTAAATGATTAAAAAATAGCTTAAGAATTAATAAGTGAGCATAAAAAGTAAAAAACGTCATCTTCATCCACAACATGCATTTTTCACTTTAAAACACAAATCCCCATATTCCTCACCTTTTCAAAGTGTCACGGTGTCTGTTCTGTGTCTCCCTGGGTGGCCACTAGAGGTCTCACTTCCCCTTATCGTCACTCCACTTTAGAACTGCATTTCCCATAGTCTTGTCTGTTTCACCACTGCTCATTGCACTCAGCTGTCCGTGGTTATCAATCATTGCACTCAGCCAATTCCCCGTTAGCATTGTCATTTCCTTGTGTATAAATACCCCGGTTGTTCTGTCATTGTCACGGAGTCCTTGTTGAATGTCACCCTGGTTTGTCGTGGTTCTCGGATGTTGTGTATGTTTCTTGTTTCTGGACTGCTTACCTGGATTGTGACCTTTGCCTGGCTGACCATGAGATTTGGATTATCCTAATAAAACATACTGCAATTGGATCTACCTGTTTGTGTGTGCGTGTCGTGACAGAAGGACTCCGTCATGCCTAGATCGAGCGGTGTGGGATTTCGAATCGGGTCCCCAGCCACCATGGAGGAACGGAGGGGGAGATTCCGGAACTTAACCACCCTTCGTCAAAGGGGGAGTGAGGTGGGTGGCCTGGCGCAATTGTTTTGGACCATGGCGGTCGGGATGGGTTATAACGATGCAGCACTGAAGGACTTTTTTAACAACTGTCTGGATGACCCTTTACCTCAATGGGAGATGAAGGGGCTGGAGATCCTAGACTTTTGGGGGTTTACCCATTACCTGTGCCATCGTGCTCAATGGGATACTTCGACCACACCTGTGTCTCCAGAGAAGAGGGCCGCCAGCCCAGCGCCACAGCACAAGATGGCCACCAACCCAGCGCCACAGCACAAGATGGCCGCCAGCCCGGCGCCACAGCACAAGATGGCCGCCAGTTCAGCACCACAGCACAAGATGGCCGCCAGCCCAGCGCCACAGCACAAGATGGCCGCCAGCCCAGCGCCACAGCACAAGATGGCCGCCAGCCCAGCACCACAGCACGAGATGACCACCAGCCCAGCACCACTGCACAGGAGGGTCGAATCTACACCTGTGTTGGCAGACAAGATGGTTGACTCAACGCCTGAGTCTTCCGTCAAGGAGCCACCGGCACGTCATCATAGAGGCCGCAGGAGGAGGAGACAGGCGTCAGCCGTTCCTCAAAGCCCGGAGGACGTTCCCGAGCAGGCCGCTGCCATCCAGGAGGACGTTCCCGAGCAGGCCGCTGCCGTCCAGGAGGACGTTCCCGAGCAGGCCGCTGCCGTCCAGGAGGACGTTCCCGAGCAGGCCGCTGCCGTCCAGGAGGACGTTCCCGAGCAGGCCGCTGCCGTCCAGGAGGACGTTCCCGAGCAGGCCGCGGTCGTCCAGATGGAGGTGTCCAAGGTTCCCGAGGCGGTGCCCGATGCCGAGACCATTCCCGAGGCGGTGCCCGATGCCGAGGTCGTTCCCGAGGCGGTGTCCTTGTCCGATGCCGTTCCTGAGGCCATTCCGAGGCAGTGTCCTTGTCCGATCCCATTCCCGAGGCGGTGCCCGATGCCGAGGTCGTTCCCGAGGCGGGGTCCTTGTCCAACGCCGTTCCTGAGGCCATTCCTGAGGCCGTTCCTGAGACCGTTCCCGAGGCGGTGTCCTTGTCCGATGCCGTTCCTGAGGCCATTCCCGAGGCGGTGCCCGATGCCGAGCCCATTCCGAAGTCGAGCCCCATGCCCAATGCCGTTCCTGAGGCCATTCCTGAGGCCGTTCCTGAGACCGTTCCCGAGGCGGTGCCCGATGCCGAGGTCGTTCCCGAGGCGGTGTCCTTGTCCGATGTCGAGCCCGAGGCTGTTCCCCGAGGCGGAGCCCGAGGTCGTGCCCGAGGCCGTTCCCGAGGCGGTGTCCTGGGTCCAATGCCGTTCCTGAGGCCGTTCCTGAGACCGTTCCCGAGGCGGTGCCCGATGCCGAGGCCGTTCCCGAGGCGGGGTCCTTGTCCAATGCCGTCCCTGAGGCCATTCCTGAGGCCGTTCCTGAGACCGTTCCCGAGGCGGTGCCCGATGCCGAGGTCGTTCCCGAGGTGGTGTCCTTGTCCGATGCCATTCCCGAGGCGGTGCCCGATGCTGTTCCGGAGGCCGATGCGGGGCCCGAGATGGTTCCGGAGGCGATACCCGTGTCCAAGGCCGTTCCCGAGGCGGTGCCCTTGTCTGAGGCCGTTCCCGATGCCGTTCCCAATGCCGTGACCTGGCCATCGCCACAGCCTGCTCCTTACTGGCTCCCCGATTGGCAGGTTCCGTTCGGGCCACTCAAATGGCGAATTCCTCCCTGGCCGTCTGCACAACGAGAATGGACTGATCCACCGTGGCCACCTGAACTGCCTGGCCCCTCATGGTCCCCTGAACTTTCGGGTCCACCGTGGCCACCTGAACTGCCTGGTCCCTCGTGGTCCCCTGAACTTTCGGGTCCACCATGGCCCCCTGATCTGACCGAGCCACCTGGGGCTACCAGGGGAGCCATCCATCACTGCCGGTCCCAGGTCCCCTACACGGGCCTGGCCCGCCATCCCTCCCCCTGTTCTGCCTCCACCAGTCCACCTCCCTCCTGGTCTCTTTGTTTTTTTGGTTATTTTGTTCTGAGGAGCATCTGGAAGCTGCTCCTTAGAGGGGGGGCAGTGTCACGGTGTCTGTTCTGTGTCTCCCTGGGTGGCCACTAGAGGTCTCACTTCCCCTTATCGTCACTCCACTTTAGAACTGCATTTCCCATAGTCTTGTCTGTTTCATCACTGCTCATTGCACTCAGCTGTCCGTGGTTATCAATCATTGCACTCAGCCAATTCCCCGTTAGCATTGTCATTTCCTTGTGTATAAATACCCCGGTTGTTCTGTCATTGTCACGGAGTCCTTGTTGAATGTCACCCTGGTTTGTCGAGGTTCTCGGATGTTGTGTATGTTTTCTTGTTTCTGGACTGCTTTACCTGGATTGTGACCTTTGGCCTGGCTGACCATGAGATTTGGATTATCCTAATAAAACATACTGCAATTGGATCTACCTGTTTGTGTGCGTGTCGTGAGCATAAGTTAGTAAAAAGTCTGTGTGTATAATTTAACAACAACAACAATATCATATTGGTCTGTGAACATAATATCATTATATAATAAAAAATAATAACAGTTGGTTTTGTTATGCTGACAAAAAATAGACACAACATTAAAAAAAACAACAAGAAAAAAAAAAAAAAACTTTATTCTAAATGGGAAGAATGTCATTCTAAACCAGCAAAACAGTTGGGAAAATGATTTAACAAATAAATAAAACAACATGGGATAAGAGTTTTGTTAAACAAACAAACAAACAAAAACATAACACAGTATGTGGCATGTTTAGTCATTTTACACCATCTCAGTTTGTTCAGACTTTGTGTGTCAAGAAAGGTCATGTCACAACCTCCTCATCTGATCAGCCTTAAGGTTTGGTTCAAGATTTTGAGTAAATATATATATATCAGTTTAAGCATGAGAATCTTCTAATTTATATGACAACAGTCTTGTCATTTATTGCAAATGAAATTATAATCCAGAAGTGAAATGTTAACTTTTATAACACAAATTAGTTTTTTGTCCTATAAGTCCTTTATGTTTCTGTAAAGAGACTTCCAGCTTTTGTCATCACGTCAAGAGGATGGTGGATCATGTATGATAGTGATTTCATCCCTGTACTTAATCTCTTAGAGGTTAAACTGATGGTTACAACTCAACTCTTCCTGTATACAACCATCGACGCTCGCCCTAAAGCAAGATTATTCATTTTCTTTATTTTACAGTAAACTTCCTCAGTGGCATCCTCAGAAATTAGAAACATTTGTCAACAACTACAGTGTAAAGATTTGTATTATTAATATAACCATACAGTAAATCACATAAAGATGACTTTTGATTTGCAGTATGTTTGTAGACAAGCATTTCAATGCGTTCCATTAGCATAAGTTGAAAACATATAACCAATGAGAAAATATTCAGTTCTAACACAGGCATATGTCTCACATGATTCCAAAATCATTTAATTACTATTTTTGTCTTTACTTTACGCAACACCTATCAAGTCTATAATCAACCCAGTGAAGGAAATACCGCATAGTAACTCGTGACGTAAGACTTGTCGAGAAAAACTATTGGCTAGAATTTCAGCGCCTATTTATTAGGCGTTTGTGCAGAATCCTCTATAACGTTCATAATATTCCCAGCTCACAGGCGATAAGCGCGGAGTCCGGTACACTTAGTTTAATTAAATACTCTAGAACATTTTTCTGAAAGGAATTATTTGTCAGTCAAAAGAAATAATGCGGCATGTACTGCTTTTGCTCGTTGGAGCTCATCTTGCCTATGCTGGTGAGTAGATTAGTTCATTTACCAGCTATAATTTAACATTTGTTGTGTGATTGTTTTTTAAGAGTTATTGTTATACTGAAACATACAGGTACATGAACAGCCCACTAAATTTCAAATATTCGTGTTACTAACACTTTTTCAGAGACGATGTTTAATATATTTTAATGTTTTAATATCCTAAAGATCACACTTTAAACGTATCCAATTCGTCTACGACGTTATATTTTTTTTATATTATTCTTTGCTCACAAACTAACTTACCTATACTAATACTCATAATAATAACAGCAACAATAATAATATCTTAATAATAAACAATATTCAATAATAATAATAGTTATGCTGAGAAACGGGAGAATAGGACCTGCAGTGTATTCCAAAACATGTGCGCGTAATAAAATAAATAAATATATAAATAGCATATTGTAGCTAACAAATGGACATATTGGTTTGAGTTTGAAAATGTAAAACATATTCTAGAGCATGCTAGTTTTCTGTTAAAGATCAGTTTTATTTCTGACCTGAGCTAGCCAGATACCCAGATACCGATGACGAACTACTTGCTAATACCCTGCTACACTTTAAGGCCCATAACAACAAAAAAAAAACCTAAATATCAACCTGATTAAAAAAAAACTTTTTAGAAAAAAGGCCCAATACAACATAAAAAACAGTGTTTTGGCCACTAGATAAAAACTTTCAGCGTGGGGCTTTTGGGAATTTAACTGCAGTGTTTGGCCACTAGATGACAATACAATGCCACGAAACATTTACATTGCTATTTATTCCTTTGGCAGACGCTTTTTATACAATTGAGTAATACATCAAGAAATTCATCTTAACCAGTGTTGAGAAGGTTACTTTGGAAATGTGATAGGTTACAGATTACAAGTTATCCTATCTAAAATATAATAAGTAGTGTAACTATTTCAATTAGCCTACTTTATTAATGTAACTAATTAGGCCTACATTTGATTACTTTTTGATTACTTTTCTAAATTTCTAAAGTTTTCAACTTGTTAATTATTTTCAAACGTGTAAACCAGGCAGGGTTAACCTTACAGTATATTCAACACTGATTACTGTCAGACTTTCCCTAAATAAGGACAACCTTTTATCACTTGAATTAAGATTATAATAATTTAATTTGAAAGCACAGTCACGACAAAATCAGACGGTAACACTTTACAATAAGATTCATTGGTTAACATTAGTTAACTCATTTTGTTAACATGAACTAAGAATGAACAATAGTTCTTCAGCGTTTATTAATCTTAGTTAATGTTAATAATGCATTATTAAAATCAACAGTTGTTAACAGTTAACAGTTGCTTGTTAACATTCGTTAATGCACTGTGAGTTAACATGAACTAACAAAGAATGACTGTATTCTCTTTAACATTAAGAAATATTAATAAATACTGTAATAAATGTACTGTTACTTTGAGATCATTCTGAGGTTAAACACAGATTTAAATCCTAACAAGAAACAGTTTAGTAGCTATGATACTTTTACTTTGAGATCATTCTGAGGTTAAACACAGATTTAAATCCTAACAAGAAACAGTTTAGTAGCTATAAATCAAATCTTTGCGTAGTTATGAGAGGAAACACTGGCATCTCACGATGGCTTGGGAAAAAAACTGTTAATCTTAAAAATAAATCATATAAATGAACTTAAAAAGGAAATAAAACAGTTATTCAATAAGCATATGTCCTATTCTGTGTCCTAAACTCCTGAAACATTGGTGTCTCATATGTGACCCTGGACCACAAACCAGTCATAAGGGTCAATTTTTCGGAACTGAATAAATAAGCTTTCCTTTGATGTATGGTTTGTTAGGGTGACAATATTTGTCTGAGATACAGCTATTCGAAAAATCTGGAAACGAGGATGGATGCAAAAAATCGAAATAATGAGAAAATCGCCTTTAATTTGTCCAAATGAATTCTTAGCAATGCATATTACTAATCAAAAATTAAGTTTTGATACATTTACAGTAGGAAATTTACCAAATATCTTCATGGAACATGATCTTTACTTAATATATCCTAATGATTCTCAGCATATTTTTTTTTTGTTGATAATTTTGACACATACAATGTATTTTTTTGGCTATTGCTACAATATACCCCCAGGCGACTTAAGAACTGGTTTTGTGCTCCAGGGGTCACATATTTAACATTAACATTTAATCATTTAGCATAAGCAAGCAGACAGCTTTTATCCAAAGCGACTTACAAATAGAAGCAATCAGATCAACAAGAGTAAGACAACAACTGTATACAAGTGCTATGACAAGTCTCGGTTAGTCTTAGTACAGAACACGTAGCCCAGGTTTTTTTTTTTTGTTGTTGTTTTAAGGAATAACGATAGACAAAAAAAGAAAAAGGTAAGTACTAGTATTATTTGGTTAAGTGCTAGCAAAAAAGACTGAGATCTTTAGATGTTTTTTGAAAATGAGTAAAGACTCAGCTGTTCGAATTGAGATCGGCAGAGGTCAAATCCACCAGCTGGGAGCAGTCCAGGAAAAGGTCTGTGAGAGTGATTTGGTAATCCTCTTTGGGATGGGCTACGTGCCACATAGGTGCACGTCCGTTGAGAAAAGATAGACTATTAATGCTTGGGCAGAGCGCAAACTTCTGGAGGGCGCATAAGATTTAACTATTTATTTAATTTCAATGAATTCAGATTCAATTAAATCTGTATATGAGTGTGTATAAAAAAATTAAGATGTAACCCCCTTTGTAATCGTTAACGTTTTCATAAGTAACTGTCATTTAATTACACATTTTCTCTAACTGAAACTGATTACGATTACATTTATTTTATAATTAAATTACGTAATTCTGTTACATGCAATTCGTTACTTCCCAACACTGACCATAAGACCATAAACACGAGTAGTGCCTTTATACAAGCTTTTCAGTCATTGTTCAAACCTGTAGTAAAGTTAGCACAGGAAGAGATAACGGAGAACAACCCTTCGGACAACAACATATAGTATCAATCTTATTCACTGAAATCTATGATGCTATGATGGGGGTGTGAGAGAGAGAACGTGATGGACAGCATGATAAGCACCATTTTTTTTAAATCATAATTCACACTAATCAGGACGTATTACATTTTCATTCCATTTGACATGACTGAAGTCTGTTGCCACTAATGAATCAAATAATAATAATAAAATACATACTAATAATAATACATTCATGTAAACTGATTGAATCAAATACCAAATCATTATTGTATCAGATTTACTTTTCTTGTTCAATTGTTGGACAGAGTTTTCAAGTGATATATGCAATAAATAGATTTGTTCTTCATTACATTTGTCTTTGCCTTGAAGTGAGATCTTGAAATCTCATATCTGTAACTAACCCATATCCAGAGTTTTACTGTAGTCTAGATCAAGTCTTTTTATCTGTCTTCTTGTGATATATAATTTTTAATAACTGAAATCAAAAGACTTCTGTGTTTAGCAACTTGATCAAATAAGCCTGATTAGGAGTAATAGTGTTTTAATAAAAATACAGCACATCTTGCTAGATCTAGTACAAATACTGATAAGGTCTCAAATGTAAATTTAGGCAAGTTAGGAAGTTCTGGAATGTAATCATATTTACACGGACAATAAACAACTAAAGCCACAGTCATTTTGTAGGCTTTATCAGAGTGTCAGTTTTCTTTTTTCTTTTTTGTTAGTCAATTTAAATATTGCAATATAGGTAACTGTTTTCATTTGTTATGGCATGAATTATTTTAATATAGCCTAATTGTGAATGTTATTGTTGGTGGAACTCTTAAAGTGTGGATTTTAAACAGGTTTTACGTGGAGATGTCTATTTGAAATGATGATTTAAATTCTCTCTGTTTGTGTCTCTGTCCACAGGAACACACTCTCAGAGATACTTCTACACTGGTGTTTCTGGAATCATTGACTTCCCAGAGTTCACTGCAGTTGGTCTGGTCGATGAAGGGCAGTTTATGTACTTTGACAGCAACACAAAGAAAGCTGTGCCAAAGACAGAGTGGATCAGACAGAATGTGGGAGAAGATTACTGGGACAGTCAGACTCAGATTGGTATTGACACACATCCAGTCTTCAAAGACGGCGTCCAGATCCTAAAGGAACGGTTTAACCAGTCAGCAGGTAAGTTAGTAACAAACCCACCTACACACACAGACAAAGCCATTAGTTTTACTTGACAGTGAAATATCTCTTCCCACAGTGACATGAACCTCTGGTGGGACAGCTACCATTTTACATACAATTTACAATATCTTTAGGGCTTCAGCCTGGAGGGCGAGAGCCCTATTGTTTTCCTTAGGATTATTTTTTATTAGGGCTCAAGCCCAAAGGGCGAGAGCCCTATTGTTTTCCTTAGGATTGTTTTTTATTATTATTAGGCTCAAGCCTGAGGGCGAGAGCCCCTATTGTTTTCCTTATGATTATTTTTTATTATTATTATTATAATAATATTAGGGCTCAAGCCTGGAGGGTGAAGAGCCCTATTGTTTTCCTTAGGATTATTATTATTATATTTTTTTTTTTTTTTTTTTTTTTTTTTTTTTTTTTCTTTATTCTTCTAATTTTTTTCCAAGGTTTCAGGGGCTTTTGGGGCCCTTAACATGCTCAAAAACTCTTGAAAATTGGCACACACCTTGGAATCTGCGACCATTAGGGCCGGGCAGAGACTGATACACGGACGTGGCACAGGGGCTCTACAGCGCCCCTGGAATATTGAGGGCCATATATCATGCAGCATATATATATGCCCTTTTGGAAAATGGCTCTTAACCAAAAATAAAAATTTTGCTTTTTGGTCAAAAAAAGGTTCCTGACCCCGTTCCAGAATCTGGCAGTAAGTTTGGGGAGCGCATTTTTATTCCATCTTCTATTCTGAAAAGTCTTAATTCTTAATTCTTTTGCAGTTAACTTGTGTCTTTTCTGCACCTTTTTTTTTTTTTCAAACTCCACTGTCCCAGTCAGCATTTTTTTGCAATGGTCATGTCGGAATTCTTGCAATTTCTATATTGCAAATAGTTTTGAATAATTCTTCATAGGAAGATTTAAATAATTTTTGGACTTTTCAGTCCGAGTTAAAACCCTTTTTTTTGCTCATTTCATCTGTAAAAAAGCCTAATAATTCTGCACACCTGAATATAAGGGAGTTTTTCTCCAGCCTCTCATGGACAATTATATATCGTCATAAATGATTAAATACAAAATTAGTAATGGTAGTTCTTAAGATTGATGTCATTGGGAATTGGTAAAATGTGCTTGGAAAAAAAAAACTCAGAATATCAACATGCCTAATAATTGGTTATTGCACGGTGAAACCAATCAATAAGGGTTTTAGTAACACTTTATAATAAGGTCCTAATTTGTAAGCATTGGTAAATGAACATGAAAAATATATTTCACGAATTTATTAAGTTTGTGATTTTGTTCAAGGCATTAATAAAGTTAAAGATAATTTTTTTTTTTTGTTTTGACTATTAATAATTGACATGCAATAATTATTTTTCAGTTTGTTAATCTTTAAAAACTGAAACCTTTAAAAAAGTGTTAAAAGTATTATGTATTGTTTTCTGGTTTGGTTTT